>NC_069003.1:32672423-32690843 GCF_001194135.2 Octopus bimaculoides
CATGCTGGTGCACTGCACTCATATAAATATATATATATATATATATACACATTTATATCACTCAATATATTGCTTAACCCAGGAGACTTGCTCAAGGTGGTCTGGTCTGCAAGTAATACTGTGTCTACAATCCCATTATTGGGAAGTTAATTTGTTTATAACAATAAATAAGCCCATATCATGTTAGTAGTTTTCTAAAAGGAAAAAATTTTCATACTCACACATATTACCAGTATTTCTTGTTTGTACATCTAAACGAGTGCAATTTTATTTTATTTTCAGGCCATCCTACTCAATGGCAGAATTTAACCCTAGCTGGAATGGACGGTGTAGCACATGGCAAAGTTGGAAAGAATAGCGTGTCGGTGCTAGTGGATCATTTTTAATTCTTTTAGAAACATTTTGCTGGAACACTGTGGCAATAAGCAAAGCCACTTAACACATTCCTGCCTACTTACCAAAGACACTGATAAAACATATCAGCTCTTCTGAAAACATTTCTGCAGCTGTTCAGCCAAAACCACAACACATTACAGACTGCAAAACAATGAAATAAAATACGAAAACGAGAGAACATAGACAGGCAACAACAATTTGATATTTAGTTCAATCACCTCACATTTGCTGTTGAGTCAAACATCACTAACCAGACTGTAAAACAATTTAGAAAGGGAAATAAAATGAAGATGAGAGAGAAAAAAAAACTAAGGTAATAATTAAATTAGTGGAAGGTTTAATTTCTTATCCATCTATGAGCACCAAAACTACAGATTTTCCAGTTATGCGATCAGAGAGTTTAATTTTTTTTTTCTCTGGAGGTGTGTGTAGGGAGAGAGAATACTGAGACAGGGAACTGTTTGAAAACTAAGCACTCATTACTGAAAGCAAACATAAAAAATATAAGGTCAGTTTTCTCCTGTAGAAAGAGGATATGATGAAATTTGTCTAAAACTAAGTAAAACTACATCTTCCTCTATCTAATGTATGCAAAGTTTCAATGCGGTCATATATATATATTTTGTATTTAGGCAGAAACTTTCAATGGCATTATAAATCTGAATAAGAGTCTACAAATTCATTATTTCAAAAATATTCTTTTCCATGTATGTTAATATCTCAAGCTGTGTGCCGAATTGTTTTTTGTCTCAAAATATGATTAAGAGGGCAGCAAATATAATGTTAGATAAGCTTCAAATTAAGTTTAGTTTAAGATACGTAAATGGCTTTTTTTTTTTTTAAATGTCTAGTTTATGTAATAGTAGTGATTGTCATGACAATACAACCTCACTTCTTTGATACTGGTCTGAACAGCTAAGAAATATATGAAGGAACAATTTTTTTTTGTCTTCTTCCCCTCAAAACACTTTGCTTTGATGCTACTCTGGCTGAAGAGCTATGAAATATAAATAGAACCAGTTTTTCTTTCTCGAGCAAATTGCCTGATTCAGTATATAAACTACTCAACTACTTTTCAACAGACAGACAGTTCTTAATGTTTTAAAGTAGGCAGGCAAAGAAAGCTGAAGTTATAAGAAGTTATTGTATCAAACTATTTCTATTGTGAATAAAATTTAGACACAAGAAAAAAAGATGGCAGCTTAGATAGGAGGATTAATTTGTATTTGAATTAAAAAATAATAATAATAATAATAATAATAATAATTTGGAAGAGTATCTTGCTCAATTTTTATTCCAGTTTGATACAATTAAAATTCAGTAATGATTTCATTCAATTGATCAATCAGCTTAAGCCTTTAAAAACTAACTTGGAACAAGGATTGTAATAGATCTTTGAAAGTGACAATTTTGTACAGAAGATTTTTTTAAAAGTATATATTGATATTCAGAAATAATCTTCCAGTCTTGTTATTAATTACATTTACAATATATGTATAAGAAAAAAAAAATGTATTATAATGTATATATATGTTAAACACAATGCATGTGTGTATACAGAATAAATAACAATTCTTGCTTGTGGTTGTTTATTTCAAATACTTATTCACAACTATTTTAAAAATTAAAAAAAGCGTAAAATCTTTTAAAGGATTTTAAATCTGAGCACAAAAGTGCCATGCTTTCAATGAAAAGTATCAAGGCAAATAATGGCTGCTAGCAGGAAGAAGAAAAAATTCAATCCAACAAAACAAAAACTAGTTTTATAAGCCTGCGTCACCTGACCAAATGTAATTTTTCACAAGACAAAAACCTCACACACAAATAATAAACATCACTTAATTGTGGAAGAATTAGTTTGTTGCTGGAAAACTTTCATATAGTAAAAGATTATTATTATTACTAATAAACATTAAAATATAAAATGGAGAGAGAGAGAGAGAGAGAGAGAGAGAGAGAGAGAGAGAGAGAGAGAGAGCAAGCAAATGGTTTTAGATTAAGAAAAATAAATAACAAAAATAACTGCATTGATGTATTAACTGCATTTTTAAATTATGAAAAATTACTTCCTAAGTTACAAGTACTTAATTTAAAATGTAACAAGGATTAAAATACATTTTACAATTTATTATTTTTTAAAATTAGACTAAATCAAACCAGCAGGCATTCAGAAATGGGGAGTTTGTCTTTTTCCAAAAGAAAAATGGGAAAAAAACTTTTTATATAAGAATCTTACAAAAATACTATTTCATGAAGTCTGGTTGTTTGTTTTTGCAGGGTTTGGGGCTGGACTCCAACAAGTCTTAGAAGTGGCAGGAAATAATATTACTTGCACCTCAACACAACTGATTAAGTTAGATGGGGGGGGGGGGGAGCCCTAAAGATATATATTTAGCAAGAGGGTTAGTTTTAATAGAAATTAATATTAAATATACAGCTCACATACACCACAAAGTCAAACATGCCTTTGGTAAATATATATATATATATACATATATAGTGTAAAGAAAATACTTAGTGATTTTACAATGTTGTTTTGGATTATTTGCAGTATTAAAAACAAAATGCACAAACATACACACACACACACACAGCAATTATAATTGTGGGAGAGCAATTTTAGTCATCTGAAAATACGAAACTTGTATTTAATTTTTAGTTTTTCCTTGCCAAAATTTCTGTCACACAACTGCAACCAGGTCGCAAGTGGTGCAAAGGAAATTTTGAATCAAGGAGAAATAAATGAAAATGAACTTAGCAGTTTGGTTATATTTTTAGATGGCTAAAACGGTTCTTGCATGGTATAACAGTTTCAATTTCAACATATCAAAATCACTTGCTAGAACAATTCTAAAATAGATACAGGTTTGACAAGTGCAATACACGAAACTCTTGGTCCTTGAGTCACTTATCTAGCTGTACAGCTAAATTATATATGTATATACACACCTATACACAAATAAATATATATACACACACAGAGATAATATATATACACAAAAAAAACCCATTCTATTCCTGAAACTAAATGGCAACTATTTTACATAAGTTGGAAACAAAAGAAGAAAAATGTTGCAGTTATTAAATTAGATAATTTATGAACAAGCTTTTTACTTAATAAGAAATTTATTATCCTTATATATGAGTGACCAAGGCAATCAGCTAATTTGCTGATCGAAATACAGTGTGTGTGTGTGTGTGTGTGTATGAGTGTGTGAAGGAAGAACTTTTGTTTTATACACAAATGCCAATTCCGTAACAACAGAAAGAGCATTTTCATTTGAAAGGCTGGAATGGGATGGATAGAGAGTAAACAGTTTAAAGAATGCAGTGTGGTAAAATATAAGTTGTGAACAGTATCTAGAGAGAGTTGAAAAATAAAAACAATTCATAGGTAAATGGGGGAAAAATGTGGACAATTTATTGAACTTCTGTAACAGCACAAAAATACTCAAAAGCATTTAGAAATTATATAGAAATCTTCCATGGATAGCACAAGGAAGAAGACAAAATATATGCTTGACATACCATAAAGATGGATGGGAGTAAAAACAAAGAAAACCCAGCAGTCTTTGGAAGATTTAGTTATGGATAAATGAAGTTTAAGAAGATTATTAAATTGTCAGTAATAACACATTGATAATTATTAGTCTGCTAAAAAAGATCTTGTGATAAAATGTTAATAGGAAGCTGGGTTTAAAGCCTGAATATAGTAAAAATAAATGATTATTATTAGAATAGAAGTCTTAGGTTGCACTAAGCACTCCAACTGGCCTGTCATTTATGTTGGAAGTTTTAGTGAAATCTGGTCTGGTATCAAAAAAACCTCGGTAACCTACATGGAAACGACAACTAGTTAAATGCTAATTAAGATTTTAGTGGTAATCCAGATAACTTTCAATCAAGCAAAATTTCAACATTCCATTGTGTAAGTGAATATTTGGCAGAGTCAAAAGATTGGACAGTTTGAGAGAGCCATGTCAAAATACCCAAATAAATTTCTGTTAGGAAATTCAAGTGACTTCCATTTCAGATTTCAGCCAAATAAAACAAAAAAAAAAAAAAAAATTAACAAGGAAAATGTAATCTTAAAAAAAAAGCTGTACTCTTCTGTTCCTAGCAATACTAAAATCAAAAAAATCATAGAAATAATTAAAAGATACTTCTAATGTCATATTAGAGAGATTTCTAACAAAGAAATTCAATCCCCTTCTCGCTAGATCATCCAAGATACTCAAGCTTTCAAGAAGAAAAGGTTGCTGGGAATTAAGATTTTTCACATCCATTTGTGTTCTCACTTTTGCTAAGATTTCATTTTTTTTTTTTTTCTTTAAATTTAAAAGGAGAAGGATTGAAATCACCAACCAATAATGTCTCAATAATTTCAAAAGACAATGGATCCATTTATTGGCTAAATGTGGAAATTACATTTAAGATCAACAAATTCAGGGCAGAAATCCACAAGTCAATTATTACACAGAACCCATCTTAGATGATCACTGGTAATTAGGATGAAGAGCAGAACAGTTTTTAAACGAGCTCTCTTGATATTGGCAGATAAGATAAAAGCAAAACTTTAATTTAAAAGAGGAATAATAAATAATTTTTAAAATAATATTAAAGCTAAATAAAGAGTGAAGTTGTAGATTAGTGTAGAATTGGTGGACATGAGAGTTAACTCCAACCTATTTCTTGAAGCAAAATCGTTTTAAAAGGAAAATATTAATTTGATCCTAAGAATTATGACAAGTTATAGCAAAGGCTGTTCTAAAAAAAAGAAAATCCAACCAAATAGTCACTTTCTTTTAAGACATTTCCTTTCTTTTTTGTTTTGTTTTTTGTCATTACACAATAGTTTTCCTTCTCTCCAAATCACAGAAGCTAACGACTCCCAAAGTTAAGGAGTCATGGACCATGAGTCTTTTTTTTTCTTTTAAGGGTGTTTGTTTTTAAATCATTTAATTAGATGAAAAAGCTGCTAGATAGGGTGCAGATGCAGAATTTAAAAACATACAGGCCATCGTATCTGAATATATCCAAGTTTCTAGTGAAAACCTCATCGTTGATGAACATGGGAATGCAAAGTTCAAGGGTATTTGGCAATGAGTGTTAAACACCAAAATTAATCCCTGTGTCAGTTCATCTTTGCCAGATCACCCAGTTTTGTTCTAATCCAAATGAAATTCAAATCTTCTGAATTTTTTCACCTACAACAACAGGATTATTTTTCCGGATTTGTTCCTGAGCCATCTCCTTATAATCAAATGTACAACTATGCTTATCCGAATAACGATGAAGACTGCAATAAAGACCCTCACATCGGCAGCGGAATCCTATAAAGGAAAAATACATATAAATAAAACAAAAACACACATAACGTTTTTATAGTTGAGCAAACAATATTTGAAGATCAGTAGACCCAGCTGTTAAATATCTACATTCACTTTAATAATTCTTGATGCTTCATAGATGTACTTCTAACAGAATTTACAAAATAGAAAGCTTGAATTTTAAACTGTTTAATTACTGGCACGAATTTTTGTACACACAAATATATATATATGATCAAACAAGGCTGGTGTTGGTCTGTGCCATCAAGGTTAAATTATATAGTAAAATAAGAGAACTGCCATGGAATGTGGGAAAATCCAATGTTTCAAATACAATCCTTGTTAATTTCTCTTTCAACAACTTTGCCTAAAGGACTGTCCAAATAGATTCCCCATGGTAAGTTCACAGTAAGTTTTACTACACACATACTAACAGAAAGAGGAATTTAATTTTTACATCAAAAATACTTCCTTATCCTTAAATAACTGAAAAAGGTCAATACGTATTATTCTATCCTTAGTGCATACTGATAATTTAGGCCATTATATGCAGCTAAATATATCTAGCTTAAACAGTTTAGAGTAAAAAGAAACTTTCAGAGCCTTTCAATAGAATTTAATAGTGTTTTGGTCTTTGCACCATGGCCATACTGGGGTATTTCGTTACCTTCAAGAGATCTTATCAATTACATCAACCCCTGTACTTAGCTGTTGAATGAATAAAATAAATTCTGGGCAAAGTGCACCTCAGCATAAAGGGACCTAACTCAAGCGAAAGAACTAAAGTATTTTTATTTGACACACCAATTTATCAGCAATCTCTTGTCAAAACACACACAACTAGCTTTTGCAGGTTCTATCTACATAATTTCCTTCATAAGGCATTGGTCAACCTGAAACTCTGGTAGAAAACACTTAAGATGCAGCACACTAGGACTGAACCCTAAACCATGTGGCTGCGAAGAATTCAAATTGTAACTTTTGTACCTTCATTAGTGTTAGCTGGTTCTTCTAACTGAACTGAGTCACTAGTCAGGTCTAATTCAAAGTCAGCCTACATATTCCATCAAGAAACACTGTATACATCTAGACTGGTAATTAGTTATTGTGAGAGGCAATCAAGATGGCTGTGAGCCATATCTTCAATTATTGTTGTTGCTCAGTCCTGATCAAGCAAACCTATGATTAAAAACTTTCCAACAATGATCACACCCTTTTTCTCCCTACACCCATTATATCAAAATTTTCCTTTCTATTTTAAGACTAGGGAATGTGCTTTGAAGAAGGCTGCAGTTTTTAGAAAGCTGTGCCATTATACAGAGAGGCTCCCCCCATCACTGAAGTGTATAAAAGCAGAGTTGTTCTCGGACCCACCATCATAATCATTTAATGTCTACATCTCTGTTTGCACGAGTCAGAATTTGTTGAGGCAGATTTTCTACAACCAGATGCCAACCCTCATCTGTTTCCAAGTAAGGTAACATTTCCCCCATGATCAGACATGTTTTCAAGAAAGACAGGAAATGAAGGACACTGCTTGGTATTCATTTACAACTATCACATGAAGTCAAGGCAAGGAAACAGTAACACACATATATGATGGGCTTCTTTCAGTTTCTACCTACAAAATCTGTTCATAAAGCCTTGGTTGACCGAAAGAACTAAAAGGTGGAATTGTATGGCCTACAGATTAAATTAACATACCTGTTAATCCAACCTTCTTTTTGCAAGTATGGCAACGATTTTTTTTAGGTTTCTTATTTGCTTCTGATGATTGAGGGTCCTCACCACCTTTGTGAATAAATACAAAAATAAAAGTAGAAAATGACCAAAAAAAAGAAAGAAAAAAAAGCAAGTAGAAAAAATGATTAACACCAATTAAAATCTACAAGACAAATTATTATGAAATGGTGAATACTTACCTACAGCTGCTCCTTCATTTTTATCTATATCTTTTTCCTGATTGGAATTAGGGACAGGTACGGTAGGTGTGGCAGTTTTTATACTAGGGATAACTGATGTATCAACACCAGTTGCACCTTCAACTATACTAGGTGTTGATGAGATTTCTTGACTTGATGGTCCTGCAATGTAAAGACAAAAGCTGTTAAATGAGGCAAATAATTCTTTAGAAATATTAAGGGGACAACTAAGGCAAATGTTAACGTTTGTGACTAAACATCATGGGGTCATATGTTTCAAGGTCACTGTATCACCATCTGCACAAGTGCATCTTTTCAATTTGTAACAAACTATGAACATTGAAGTTTAGTTGCACATTTTACAAGAAAGAATAAATTTGATTTACACTGCCAACCGAAGAATGGACTTTGTAATTAACTTTCAAACTGAAAAGTAAACAGCTGGATCGCCATTGCATTATGCACTTTTGTATTATCCAGGATGAAAAACCTTGATTTATTAAGCACTAAACACAAGTGTACGCAATCATTTTCTTCCTCAGACAGTCTTACACAACCTTTCCTTTTTCTTACTTTAAACCTGTGCTCATTGAGCATTCTTCCATGAGAACCTCAAGTTGACAAACCCTAACTTCCCAAAATGTCATATATAGGAACAGAAAATGTGGCTGTGGTTAATGGGTGTGGGCTAAAAAAACATCATACAAACATAAAACTAAATATCTGTATTGTCCACAACAAGCATCCTAGTGGTAATTAGAAAATAACATTTACATTGCATATTTCCACACTAAGGATACCAACATGTCTGATAAATTCTTTTCTCAAAACTATTTGACAGATTTTGTATTAATTCACCAGGCCTGTTCATGTGTTTTAGATAAACCTCACAGCAACCAGCTCTACTCTACCACCATCACAACCCTATTTAGTGATTAGTTTAAAGCTTTCCCTCCATCCTAGTTGAAAGAGGTTCTGCTTATCACTCCTGTTTGTTGAGAGCAACACAATAGTGAAGCGAGTGCACTTCAGCAGCTCAGAGTTAGGCCACCATAAGCAGCCATCCCAATTCCTGATATAAGGAGCATCACTGACTAGGAAACAACAAAGCATTTATTTCCTCAACATTTCCCAACAAGTAAAGCAATGGAAGCAGAAGATATCAGAGACGATCCATGTTGGCAAATAGTAAGAACAAACAAATCACAAAGTAGAATAAAGTAGCTTGCTGTGAAGGAAAAAAAAAAATAATCTAACATTTCCAGCAGTACCCACACGTTCTCTCTCTCACACACAAGAAAGAGAGACAGAAAACATGTGGACAATTCATTTGTCTCAAATTGAGAGACTTGCCATAAAATACTTTTCCTCTTCACAGTAACATAATTTTTTTCCACTTTGTAACCATTTCTACTTGTCTAAAACAAACACTCTCTAGTTTCCTTAGATAATACTGTTTCATTTAAGCACTATCATCGTGGTAAATCTTTCCAGTCAGATTGCCTATGAAGTTTCCCAAATGAAACTAATTCAATCATGTTTTTCTATTCCAAATATCATCATGTGAAAAGTAAAGTCTGTTTCTCATCTCATCTTTAACAATGAACTGCCTGAAATAGTCAACATATAGCCAAGGTTTACATAATCCGTGGATGACATACCTTCTGGAACTAGTGACAACTATATTTCCCTCATATCACACCTAACAACCTTAAACCAAAAAAATTACAAACACACAGAATAATGGCATCCTACATGTATAGTCCTACATGTATAGTCCTACATGTATAGTCGTCCTGAAATAAAAGCAATAGGTCACAGCTGAAATGCTTTTTGATCATAGGTCTGCTTTATATCAAGGTCAACTTCAAGTTAACAACAACCCTTAGGTGCCTCAACCTGCAAAAAACAGCAGCCTTTATATCAATTATATCACACCCATATCTTAGAGGAAAGGATTCATTAAATAATGTATTCCTAAATACATAACAAAAAAAAAGGAGAGAGAGAATACCTTTAATCATTGATTCTTTTTTTTAAGTGTTTAGTCAAAAGAGGAAGTGCCACACCCATAATCTTTTTTAAGTCTTGATGTCAGATAGAAAAAAAAAGGTATAAGCATCTGACTGGAAACCTTGTTCAAATGCTTGCAATAGAGTGGCTCCCACTTAAATTGGATAGCAGATTGAAAAAAGAAAAAAAAGGGCTCCTCCAATTGACTTCTATATTTCCTTTGATAATCAGATTATTATGTATAGTGCTCATGTGTACTACAATTTATCAAAGATGCAGGTATAGTACATAGAACTACGTACAAATGCCAGGTAAGTGAACAGTGCATGAGTCATGATATACAAGTGTGCACGCATATAGAGGGGTGGGGATATCAGGTGTAGCATTGGCGAATTTCAAGAAGGATGGAGGTTTTAAAGGATGCAATGTCTCAACGATGGCTATGATAGAAAACATTTGACCAAAGTGCACACACACACACACACACACACACACACAAAACCATACAAACGTGAAGCAAACTTCTTAACCGTAACAGTCTAGTGTTGCAAATTAAATGAAACCAGCCCGCAAATCAGTCCTGGTCTGACACACCTTATGATCAAAGACAATGTGTTCTATCTCTTCACTCTTTGTTTTTTAAAAAAGATGGTAGGGTGTAATTTGAGGGAGATTCGGTTGCTGTTTCTAGCAGAGAAGTGATAATACACGGCTCCTTTAATTGTTGGAGTTAAATATCTGGAATGTGGGACAGACATTCAGGTATATCTTTTGTTAGCTTGATACACAGTGGCTGAATGGAATTTTATCTCCTAAGCTTTAATTACCAGTCTCATGACAACCGGAATATCATTTCACAATGATGATTAGTTATCCATGCTTGCTGACAGCCAATCACAAAACCCCTTCACTGTAAACTTCCTTATATGTGCATGTGTGTGTGTAAAATGTTATGAAAACATTCACCAATCAAAAGGCATTTTACAATTTATTAAAAACTATTGGCTAACAACTTTAATAAATATCCATTATTATTAACATCCTTATTTTTTGTTACCACACATTTCTTTTAAAAATTACTCATGGATCATAAAACTAATTCTAACAATATGAATTTAAAGACATTGAAAACTACTGAAGGAACCACGTTTCAATTTTACTTTAAACAACAGAAGTATTTCTGACGACAGTCATACTAGAACTGAAGCAGAAGAGACTGACATGAATGGAGCAGTCAACACAATGCCAGAAATATCACCAAGTTTTCAAGACCAACACCAGGAACATAACTATTACAGATAAAGACTATATATTTGCAATTATTTCGCTGGTGAAAACATCATTGGCTAGGTAACATTTTCTACAATAGGCACAACTACTGAAATTTTGGGGGAGGGTACTAGCTGATTACATCAACCCCCAAAAGAATTTTAACTCAAAACATGAAGGCCAAGCATTTTACCCAGCATGCTTACGATTCTGCAGCCTCGTCACCTTGACTGGGTAAAATGAAAACCTCAGCGAAATAAGAGTAAAGATTATTTGCCAGCGTAACATGGCAGTCCTGTTTTAGGACGGACGTTGCTGTAATTTAGCCCCAGGAGACATTGTCTCCAGCTGGTTATATGACACAATCTGTCATATAGCTAAATTACAGCAACATTCGTCCTAAACCAGCACAGCCATGTTACGTTGGTAAATAATCTTTACTATGGAGTACTGTTGCTGAATATGTCTTGTTGAGAGATTTACAAATAGTAATTTTCTCTGTGAAATTGTTCAAAGCAGGATAAATGAAACGCGTCACTGATAGCAAGCATTTGCCAGGTAAACTTAGGTATAGTTTAGTATTAAACATATCTAATGCAAAGATTAAACTAAAAATAATTACTTTACTATAGTTAAGAAGTCAGTATTAAGCATATTTGATGTAGGAAACATTAAAGATCAAACTAGAAATAATTTGAGAAACTTTGATCAGGGCTGGTAAGCCAAGAGGCTGCACGACACTCAAAGTATGTTGCTCAGCATGGCCACAGTCCAATGACTGAAACCGGTAAGAAGAGTATATCTTTAAAGATAATTACTAATACAGTGTTTTAAAAGACAGGATTCAATTTACATTTTCTGCTAAAAGCTTAATAGAAATTTTGCTCATACTGAAGCTTTGAAATGCATTTTATACGCCTACTTTATAGACACATTCTTAGCCACATGAAATCGTAGTCGTGGCTGATACTGGTGTCACCGAACTGGCACGCATGCCGGTGGCACGTAAAAAGCGCCTTTCTAGTGTTGGGCCTCATGAAGGCAATGACGAATGACCAGGTCTTTTAGCATTATGTTGTACTTGAGAAGAAGACCCATCAAGTAAAATTGCAGTCAAACCAGATGCATCACCAATTTTTTCATCGATATTTAGAGCTTCCACACACACACACACACACAGTCAACTGTATAACAGTCCCAAGGTATTTGGTCAACCCAAAACTATGAGAGAAGGTACTTGCTCAAGGTGACATACTTTCATAACAAAAAAATAAAAAAGACAATAGACAAATATTGAATTTATGAAATCCACTTCATCTTTACAATCAAGTGTACAATATTAGTGTTCAGGTGAGCCTCTATTGCCAGGTATGGACAATATTTTTCAAGAAGTAAGCCATAGGTGGGCTGCACCACTAAAAAATTCAAGGTTATATTTTGTTAGGTGTGCTATTTAGAAAGTCCGACAGACTGCAGGTTGCCCATGACTGCTCCATGCAATCAGTGAACCTGCTTGTAATAGCAGCCAAATTTCCCTCTAATAACAATCCTGTTATCTTAAAGGATACCTTAGAAAATGCTTAGATGTATATATGTGTACTTTGCTTTGGATAATATAATTGATAACACCCCCCACCACCACCCCCAAAACAGAAAAAAATTTATAGGTCTTTACTCACAGTATTATTGTACGTGGGTAAAAATCTATAATTTTAACTACAACTGAAAGAAAATAAGTCAATACTCTGCTACAAATTATTTGTTAATACATCAACTCCGTTACAAAAAAAAAAAAAGCAAGTGTAAATCAAATCTTTGATGTGAGAAATGATGAAAGAAGGGAAGTAATCACATAAGTTATTTCTACACCAGAGATGGTCCCAATGTTAGCAACAACAGTGGACTTTATGCTGATAGCGGTGGTAAATGCTCAGCAAATTGCATTTTAGGAAAATGTACAAAGAACAGCTACATATATAGGCCACCTCACTGGCTTCCATGCAGTTTACATCCACCTAATTTCACTCACTCGACTTGGACTGACTGACTGTCTCAAGGCTATGGTAGATATTTGCAGAGTGTCACACAGTGGGATTGAACCCAGAACCACACAACTGAAAAGTGAACTTAGTTACATGACCATGTCTATATCCTGTTTACACAGGATTCTAGAGAACACTGTTACAGATTCCTAGGAAACTGAAAGTTTACTAAAGCATCACTCATCAACTAATGGAGGATGACAAGTAGGTGTGGAGGTTAATATATTTCTTATTTTTAAAAACATTATCAGGCTTTGATGCCATACAGATTCAAAATGAGACACATCCTGCATGTTTCATGAATGAGGACCACTCCCAAAACTAACTATATAGACTAACCCTTTCGTAACTAAATTTCTAATATTTCATCTGTTGCGGTCTCAATTTTCAATATAAAGATTTGGGGGAAAGTATAGTATAGTATTCTAAAATATTCCATAGTCTATATATATATATTATGGTGGTATTATTTACCTAACTGAAATCTCTCAATATCATCCTTATTGTAATGAGATTTTTAACCAAGATTTTAATTTAAATATCAACAGTTTAATTACAGGCAGTTTCAGCTGGCTTGGTATTGACACAGTTCAATTATCCAAGACTTTTCATGGAAAAAAATTTGTTTAGATTAAAAGAAAAAAAAATGCAGCCATGGATGTGTAGTTGATAAACTTGCATCCAGCCACATGCTTTCAGGTGCAATCCCAGTGTGTGGCATCTTAGGCAAGTGTTGCCTTGTACAAGCTCCAGGCTGGCCAAAGCCTTGTGAGTGCCAGATAGAAACTAAAAGAAGCCTATCACGCGCACATGTGTGTGTGTATACACATACGTTTTTGTGTTGTGTTTGCTCCCTACTATTGCTTGACAACTAATGTCGGTTTGTTTCCATCCCCATAACTTAGCAGTTCAGCAAAAGGAACTGATAGAATAAGGTTCAAACTTCAAAAAAAAAAAATAAGTACTGGGAGTGATTTGTTTGATTAAACCATAGGCCACCAAACTACAGCCCACAACGTCAATTTGTCCAGTACGCCGTCGTATGCTGAAAAAAATAAACACGCTTTTATCCTACTTCTTCTTAGATCATGCATGTTGTATGTATACTGAATCAGTCACGTCACGCGCTATGTATTTCACGCTCCATAATAATTACTACAGTACATCACGTGTGCCTTGGGCTAGTCAGTTATTAGTGATTACAATTAAAACGAGAATATCTGACGCTGAGGCCTAAGACTGCTTTTGTTTTTTCTTCACCCATCGTTATGGCTATTAAGAAGAGAAAGGTTGATGATGAATGTCGCATTTTCAATAAAGAATGGTGAGAAAAGTATTTCTTTGTGGAAACAAACGACCAGGAAGCTAGTTGTCTGATATGCAACGAAAGTGTTGCTGTTATGAAAGAGTACAATATTCATTGTCACTACAAAGCAAAACGTCTCTTAACACATTCTAGATATTCTGGAAAGTCGCAGTCCGAGAAATTTTAATTTATGAAACAGTTTGGAATCTCAAAGGAATTTCTTTACAAAAAAGTTTGTTGAAAATGAATCTATCACTCGTGTAAGTTACAAAATACTGAATAAGTTGGCAGAACGAGGAAAACAGTTTACTGATGGAAACTTTATAAAAGAGTGCATGATGGAAGCAGCAAATGACTTGTGTCCTGAAAAAGCTAATATGTTTGTCTGTATCAGCCTTTCAGCAAGTTCAGTTGTGCAGAGAACAGAAGAACTTGGAGAGAATATACAGTTACATGAGAAAGCCAAGAAATTTTTGTGGTATTCTCTCGCAATGGATGAGTCTACTGATCTCTCTAGTATGTCACAACTTCTTGTGTTCATTTGTGGTATTAATTGCAACTTTGAGATTATAGAAGAAATGGCATACATTTGCAGTATACATGGAACAACACCTGGAGAAGATATTTTCATAGAGGCGCAGAAAACTGCAAAATTATAACCTTCAGTGGAATCAACTTCGGGAGGGAAAAGCATAGCAGGAGTGAGAAAGGGTTTGGTAGGGTGGATCCAGACCAAGTTGGAGGAGCAACTTCCGAAAGCTCTACTTATACACTGCATTATACATCAGCAAGCACTCTATGGAAAACACTTAGATATTTCTTGCGTACTAAAACCGGTTATAACTGTGGTGAACTTTATTCGGAATCATGGGCTCAACGACAGTTCCAGGCTTTCCTTGAAGAAACGGATTCTAATTTCTGTGACTTGCCTTACTACACAGAAGTGAGATGGCTCAGTTGCAGTAAAGTCCCGTTTCGTTTTTATAAGCTCCAAAGAGAAACAGATCTTTTTCTCACCGAAAAGAATAGAGCTGTTGCTAATTGGCTCAACTTGAAAAATTCGTCTTGTGATTCTTCCCCCCATGACCTCTCAATGTGGAGAAGTAGTGGTTTGGTCTGATACTTATGGAGAATAAATTTTTCAGTTGAACTGTTTGCCATTAAATTTTCGTGTTTTTGCTTGTAATATTAAATGTTTCTTTCTAACAGGTACAACTCTAAGTTTTTAGGGTTGCACATGCTAAAAGTACAAAATTTCTGAAATGCGATTGGTTATCAAAATCTGTGACATGTACAGGCTATTAGGTTTCACTGTGAAAACTGGTGGATATTTCAGGGTTTGGGCAATTAAAGCCTTTTAAAGACAAAACTGAAGTTGAACATTATCTTAATATATAAAATACCAAGTCACGTGTCCATTTTTATTTTGTTTCGTTTCTTTCTTTCTGTCACACTGGAAGGAGAAAGTGGCAGTGCTGAGAGTAGGAAGAGAGAGAAAGAATGTATTATAAAGCAAGGCAGATTTGATATATATATATATATATATATATATATATAGGTAGGAGTTTGATAGAGTAGGATGCATAAATATATCAGTAGCCAGTGAGATAAGTAGTCATGCGAGTAGACACTGAAATATATATAGGGAAGGGGATGAAAACAAGAGAGATAGTGTTAGGAAAAGCGGGGATGGGGGGACTGCTATACAATAGAGAGAATGAGATCATGTGAGAGAGAGAGAGATTAGTATATGATATCAAAATATGCGTAGGAAAGTTAGGAAATAAAGAGGTGGAGGCAAACAGATGTAAGGGAAATATACAGAAAGGAAGAGAAGAAATAAAGTATGTCAGTGAGAATAATGAAGGAGACAACTGATAGAAGGCAAAATTAAACAAGAAAATGGAGTAAAAAATAAAGCATGAAGATTAACTAAAAGGGAGCAGAAAAGTCCCTTTTAGCAGGTACTATGCTACCAACTATATATAGTTCAATTTAGTATAATAATGATGAAACAATCAGGGCAGATAAAACACTAATAACTAGAGTTCAGTTTAATATAACAACAATGATATACCTTATAGCTTTAACAAAATTGTATAATGTTAAATACCAATTAGACTAATTATTTTGTACAAGTAGCAGTGTGTCTAAATGTCAAATTTTATACATATTACATATAGGGCTCTGGTTTTGTTCCCACTAAGTCAAACCTTGGGTTGACCAAAGCCTTGTGAGTGAAAGTATGGAAACCTGTCGGACAGGGTTCTTGGCTGGTAGCTATAATCCATCACCAGGGGGTCCTTGAGAGTTTTATGAGCCTGCACAGATGCAGTGACTCCCCTCCACCCAACCCCACCACCAGTCTTAAAAGTCCTACCTTCTTCTTCTGACTAAGCCATAAAAAAAGACAGCAAAGAAAGATATAATTTGATAACCAAAAGTAAAAGTTTAAAACTAAAAATGCCTTCAAAAAAATGCAACTGGAATGGTTAAGCCTTCAAATGTTCCTACATTTTGAATTGCCTAAATTGGCACAACTTAGTTAAACTAGCTGAACACCCAGGCTGTAGAAAGAACACCATTGTAGTAGAATAGCTTTGGAATTGTACTTGGTATGAGACCATGTTTTGAAACTGGAACAATTACATTGTGAAAGAATCATTTTAGCATAGAGAAATACACTCATTTTTTACTATTTCTCAACATTAGCCTATTACAAAGTATTATAAGATGAAATGGAATTGTGTCAGAAATCAGGTCCTGCACATGAACCCTCCTGACACTTTGTCATATTAAGAAATGAACAAAAAAAATGCCAATACAAAGTCTTTATATTCTTAAAAGACTAATGTAACTGAATTATATACACACAAATATATATCAGCAAATGTACTATATGTATGCAAATGCTTACGTTTCCATTACCCCTTCTTACCAACTCCTGTCAGTGTTGAAAACAAAACAAAAAAAAAAATATTAAAAAGAAGATGCAATTACCTAGAGAAGTTTGGGCAAGGGAAGCAGTCACATTGACCACTTTATCCCCTTCACCTGTCGGGCTAATACGTCCACTTACAGGTGACGAATTCTGTTTCCTTTTTATAGCATCTTTGTAACATTTGGAGCACATGCCGTCAAGAGCAGCAGTTCCATAGAACCCACATCCCATTCGGCAAAGGGTTCCTGCAGGTAGATTTTGATTACCATTCTGTTCCATTTCCAGTAACCCTTAAAAAGAAGGAATAAATATTTATAATACACATACATACATTCATATATATAAGTTTTAAATTAAGAACAAAGAAAATAAAATGACTACATCAAGGAACTAAAGGGAAAGTAAAAGAAGCCTCTGTGTGTGTGTGTGTGTGTATTCATTTATTTATGTATATATCTATGTGTGTGTGTGTGTGTTTGTTCCCCACCACTGCTTGACAACTAGTATTGGTGTTTATGTACCCGTAGTAGTTCAGCAAAAGAAACTGACAGAATAAGTACCAGGCTTTAAAAAAAAATACTCGAGTCATTTTGTCCAACGAAAAACCCTTCAAGGCAGTGCCTCAGCAGGACTCCAGTCAAATGATTGAAACCAGTAAAAAATAAAAGATGTGTGTGTGTGAGAGAGAGAGAGAGAGTTTATTCTGTGACTTTGGACTAACATTGTATGTCAGTGCAATGTCACATGGAATACACACTCCAGTTAAAGACACTTGCCCCAAAGTACTGAAGTTCAAAATCAAATGAAACGGTTACAAAGCCAGCTTAAACACAAAATTATGCCTTCACTCATACTCAAAGAAAACTTAAGTTGTTGTATATACCATAAAAATGGAGAATATGATAGTTGGTTGGACACAAAGTAGAAATGAGCCAAGAAAAGCTGAAAGTCATTAACAAAATCAAATCTCAAGAAGGCTACAATCAAATCAAAAATTACATTTAATATTGGATCGGATTAGATTTCCCTTGTTCAGTTCCCTGCAAAACAAATGCCTTACTGTTTTCTCCACCAACCACAATCTGATGTAAAGGCAATAAATTTGAGCCTGAGATCACATGGCTTGACAGAGGAGTGCAGTTTTTTTTATACTCATACCCAGCAGTAGTTAAGTCAATTTACATAGCCCCCCCCCCCCCCC
>NC_069003.1:32690891-32702019 GCF_001194135.2 Octopus bimaculoides
CCCCCCCCGCCAGTGCTCAATTGGTACTTATTTTATCGACCCCAAAACAACAAAATGTTAAGTCAAACTTGGCAGAATTTGAACTCAGAACATAGCCACAGACAAAGTACCGCTAAGCCTTTCACCTGGCGTGCTAATGATTCTGCCAGCTTGGTACTCTATGATTTAGAATGCAGAATTAAAATGGAAAGACATTGCATTGTAGTTTAGGCCAAATAACAGCAACATAGAAAAAAGAACGTTCATAATGAGTGAAAAAGTTTCAACAAAACAGAGCCTCGGAATTAATGTCAAATTTTATGCAATCTTTTTTCATGTTAATTGGAACTTGATGAGCTTCTAAGTTTTAGCATTTGCATGAATACAGTTTTACATATTGTTTATAGTTAGTCACATAAAACAACAGTAACCACCACAGCAAAAGGAGACACTATTTTCCTAATTACGTAGATATAAGTAACAGTCTCTGAAGGAACAATTGATTCAAACACTATAAATAACCAAATTACCATTGTTATTTTTTCGGTGGCTTGCTGCTTCAGCAGAATGCAGCTTAAAAAATAAAATAAAAAAAGATGCTACTAGGTTCACTTCATGGAATGGTTAACGCTAGAAAATGAATCCAACTGCTCTAATAATCACATGCAATTAATCTGTAGTACTATGTAAAGTATTACTGTCTGACCTCAAACCAATTTTGAATGAACAAACCTATGAACTAAAGCAGAGGTCCCCAATCTTTTTTGCATCACAGACCAGTTTCACACAAGACAATTTTTCCACAGACCAGGGGATCATATGCATAACAAAACATACTGTAAAATATATTATTTAATTATTAAATATATAATACATATGTAATGCAAAAACATCCTGCCAGAGTCAATAAAATTAAAAACTTATTCTTTCTATGTTGCCCAGTACCAAATGATCCAGAGTGGCTTGGTACTTGATTGCAGCCTGGTGGTTGGGGACCCCTGATCGAAGATATTCCAGTTAAACCATCTTTTTTCCTAAATTACATTATCTTATGCATCTTTCTATATCAGGCACTTTGTGGCATGATTTTAGAAAACTTTAGCTACAGGAAGCATCATTTTCAATCCACGTACCATCTATTGATGCAGAGATATCTCAATTGGACAGGCCACACTGTCAGACTTGGTGACGACAGACTCCCAGAGAAAGCCTGACTCTCACAGCTGGCAGAGGGCTATTGAAACATTGTTAGATTCAAAATGAGATTCAAGCAGGACTTAAAAGGTTTGTCTATTCTTACGGACAGGTGGTACCAGCTAGTCAGTGATTGTTCCACCAGGAGAAATTTTATTCATAAAGTCAGCCATAATTGATAATGGACAGGTTCATTTTTTCGTGTTGGGTTACATGAATATATTATTAAGGCACCGTTTTACAGTCAGATGCCTTTCTTACTACAGACCCATATTTTTCATATAAAGAATCTTATTTCACATACCTTTACAAGGTGCAAAGCTAGTAAACAATTTGTTGGCAGGAATGACATCACTGCTTATAGCTCATAATTTTTAGAGAAGGACAAATGCAAACAAACACATACTAGACAGACATAGGAGCTTCTTCCAGTTTCCATCCACCACTCACAAAGATTTAGTCAGCATGAGCTGTAGTAGAATACATGCGTAATGTGCCACATTGGGACTGAACCCAAAACTCGGTTGAGAAGCAAACTTAACCAAATATCCATGCTTCTTTTGCAGAGGATGATTAATTACAGATATCACAAAACAAGGTTTCTAACCTGCATGTATGTTTACTTAAGTGATTTCCAATAGAAAATGATTTATTACAGATACAATGATAACGTTTCTTTCCAGTATGGATACATTTGTGCCTATTGTTTTCAGAAAAAGAATTACCACACACATTGCAGTGATAAGGTTTCTCTCCTATATACCACTGTGCATATACCTTTAAGTGATCATTAGCAGAGAATGATTTATCATGTATCACAGTGATATAGCTTCTCTCGCTCTCTCTCACATATATACATACACACATACCTAAACATATTGACAAATATATATATATATATATATATATATATATATATATATATATATATATATATATATATGGATAGATAGATAGATAGAAAGATAGATATCCCACCTATATATATGTTTAAATACATGTCTTATATAACACCTGAGAGGAAGGAAGAGGATGATTAAATACTCCTGCAAGAAAAAGACAAGATTTGTGGATGAACCAAGGTAAAATGGTGATGAAATAGTACAGTAGATAGAGCCATGAAAGTTCAGACAGGTCTGAAAAGAGTAAAGGAAAGGTGAGGAGTACAGGTTAGCAAAACATCATATATAAGGGAGAGAAATTGAAAGTAAAAGCTTTGCCTATGTTCTCTGCTGCAAAGACAACAGGCATTCAGTGTATTGGAAGGAAAGATGTTAAAGTAAATCAAGTTCATTGTTGAAAAGTTTATATGGAATAGCAACAACACATTTGCGTTTACCAATGACAAGAAAGAGACATGGAAACAATATAAGCAACTGCTGATGAGGGGAATGTGTTGCCCCAAGTGGACCCAACAGTAGGACCAGTTGTTGAGGTTTACTACTATGCAGAACTAAAGGTCATGAAGCAGACAGGTAACCCACAAGGGATAGTCATTGAGATGTTGAAAGTAGGTGTTGATCATGAAGTGGTACAGACAGGTGTTATCTCCAATTGGCTGGCAAAGTAGCAGCTCTGTGAACTGCTTGAAAAGTAAAGGAGAGACTTTTGAAAGAAGTTAACTCCAAAAACATTAAACTAACAGACAAAAGCACAAGTGACAGAGATGTACCAAAGCTCATCCTCAAAATAACTAACCAGCTTAGATGAAATGTAGTTTGAATTTATGCTAGTGTGTGAGACTAAAAATGCTTTCTTCTTAGTGAAGCAACTACAGAAGTTCTTATGAAAAATAAACCAATATATCTAGAATTCTGTGAAACAGAGAAGCTTTCTGATTGGGTGTCATGCTCTGTAGTTTGGTGGCTGCAATGAAAACCAGAGAATGAAGAATGGCTTGTGAAAGATATGCAAACCGTAGACACGTTTTGTATGGTTCTCACAGTAAACTGAGTGATATGCAGGTCGATGTCCATCAGGGCTCAAACATTTCAATTAACAGAGAAAAGAGAAAAAAACTAAAATGCAGAAAGGGAGTGAGAAATCTAAATAGTGTATCCACTGTCAATGAATAAACAAAAGATAGTGGGATATCAGACAGGCTAACAGAAGGATTTCATATGTAACAGAACTACAAGAAAAGTTAAATTAGCAGTAAGAGCATCCATGAAATGTATTCTTTCAGCTGCCAAAATGCTTGTCAGAAATAGTTGATAGCTTCTGTTGGTTTAGGCGACCTTAATCAGTGAAGTAGGAGGAGTGACAAAAGCACAAATGTGGAAGTCAATGGAATGGAAACAGTTCAAGGAGCTACTATTACCTCTGTTGGCAACAGAGTTTTTCTCTCTATGAATGAAGAGCAGAGGGTATGAAGTAGTGTTACATCATAGTGAGACATGAACACAATGTGGATTGATAAGCAAAAAAAAAGTAGCAGTAGAAAAAGGCATGTTCTACTGAATATGTAATGAGAAAAAAGAAACTAAGCATAAAAACAAATATTTTATATATATATATATATATATATATATATATATATATATATATATATATATATTTTATATATATATATATATGTATATATGTGTGTGTGTGTGTGTGTGTGTGTGTATAAAACCACAAAGGTTCTTTTTAACCCTTTAGCATTCAGATTGTTTTGTCAAATGTAATACATATTTATTCACATTGCTTAGAATTAATCATGAATTAATCTTGTAGCATCAAAATTTTGATGTGATTGTCCATTTTTAGAATGACATTGTAGGGTAGGTGTGAGAAGAAAGATTTGGCCACATTGAACATAAAAGCAAACGGAATATTTTTGCTGGATATGGCTGGTTTATATGCTAAAGGGTTAAATTAAATCGTTTGCAAAAGGTTACAGATACACCTTTGCCACTCTCACCATCAGAATGTAGTGGCCAGTTATTGATTCATTGGAAACTTGAACCCAGATTTAAACTGTTGTTTAAAAATTGCAATGTAAAATAATACACACACAATGGTTATCTCTAACAATCTGGTTTTCTCCTCAACATACTGTCAATCAACAAATCTATGTTAAGCCAGCAAGGGAATCTTCAAGCAAATTCAACCTGCAAGAAATAATCAAATGTCCCTCAAATAACACTGCTTTCTCAAATACAGTATAAGCTGGGATCTCGCTTAAGACAAACTCCTGCATTTTTGTGAAAAGATGAATTTAATATCAAAAGGCAATCTTTATCCCCAACTTAACTTGGATATTGTGTTAGAATACAGAATACTGCATTATTTACCTTGAGAGGACCCCTCATATGGACTCCTGCTACATAAAAGCCCTCATATTTATATCATTGACAGATAAGAACCACCTATTACAGCTGCTGGAACTGTCAGATCATGTGATTTTTATGTTTTGGATAATTCAGTAACAGACATCCAGTAGTGGACATGACAGCCGAATCTTCCCTCAACAATATATTGAATATCAGTGACTATTCAAGAAGAGTTATCATATGTACAAGCAAACCACAGAAATATTTTCTACCATGAACGAATCTGAAACTAGTACCTACAGAATATATTTTAATCAGTGAGCCAACAAGGAAATGAGGTTGTGTGAGGGGTTGTTAAAATAGCACCCAAAATCTCCTTTGAAACAAAACAATTCCTAAAAACAATTCAATTTTATGAAAGTTGCTCAAAAATCTAATCACATATCAACTGATCCTTACCATACAAAGAATTGTTGTTCTTTAACCTTTTAGTATTCAGATTACTGCCAAATGTCATATTTATTCACATTGCTTTGAATTAATCATGTATCATTTTGTGGTTTTGAGATTTCAATGATGTGATTGTATATTTTCAGAATGATATTGTAGGGTAAGTGTGAGAAGCCAGATCTGACCAGTTTGAACAAAAAACATAGAATATTTGGGCTGGATGTGGCTAGTTTAAATGCTAAAGGGTTAAGCCAAGACAGCATTAACCAAGCAGACTTTGTGGACAAAGGTATTTTAGCCAAGAACCCCATTCCACTAGCATTCTTTTGGAGAATAAGTTTATAACCACATAATCCAAAGTGCCCTTTCCTCATTTAAAAGACTTAGTTGCTATTTCTAACAGGTTGAGTGACCTCATAGCTGTGACACTACTAGCTCAAATAAACTGTTGGCTACTATAGGTAAAAACATGATACAATTAACTATCTATGACTATTATATTACAGGTATGTACAAACTTAAAATGAAATCATTAACACCAGAACATTGGTTTCCTTCAAGGAATAAATATTTTTAATTTGAAAATCGATTAGTTTGCCACTAAATGGAATGATTGTTATTAAATCAGTCATTTCTTTAGAAAAAAACTGACCATATATCATCATAGAGAAATTTAATGTTCATGTATTTTATTGTGGTTGTTGTTTAGCATCAAGTCATCCATGATCAAGCTGATCTATGACCAACCAGCATTCCACTCATGAGAATCCAGTCTTTTATTCAGTGTATCTAAGACTACTATCTCACTTCAAGATAGCATGGTATAATTTGAGAGATTTAAATACTATTTCTAGCAGAGCAAAATGGCTACATTGAGTACTACATTGACTCCAGTATTAGTTTTCCCTTTGGTTATTAGGTGAACATATTTAACCTGTAAGACTCATTACTGGTGGTGGATCTAGAAATATAACGTATCTTCAGACAAAAATCAATGTTGTTTATCCTCAAGTCAGCCTAAGCAAACAGATCTATGACCATCCTGTCAATCTTGGTTTAAACTAACATTACCCAATGTGCCCATCCCTCTTAAAATAGGAAAGCAGGGTGAGGTAAGTGGAAATCTTCACTTATGACTAACAAATCCAGTGATCACAGATGATCCACCATTCTTGCTTAACAAGACCTGTAATCAAGTGTTCTATCCATGACCATGCCATTTGAAATATTTTTTTCAGATGTCATGATTATCCAATATAATCAGAGATATCGGGGCTTGGGGATTTTTTTTTTTACAGTACTTCCAGATTTGATGGGCAAGTGGCAGCTAATTTTAGTTGACTGACAAACCATGGAGGTCGCTCAATCTCATCATCATAAGTATGTGAACAAACTAAAAAGATATTCAAGAAATTAGTATTTTTAACAAAAAAAAAAAAAAAAAAAAAAAAAAAACTTGTACGTTCCCCATTTTTCTAGTCAGCACCTCTCAAGGAAACAAAAAGAACAAAGGATTTAACAGAAATTGCAGTCTCATTTCCCCAACCCTAAATTTCATAACTTTCATTTTGGTTGTCCAAAATATTATTGTATTCTTCAATAACTTCTCCCTCGTCCACATTCTTTTAACCATATAAAACATGAATCACACTCACCACCTGAAATGTTACTGAAAATAAAAAGCTTTACTGGAAGACTTCCTACAAAATCTATCTTTAATTTGATCCAGCATGTGACTAGTTCTACTTAATAGGCTTAATTTACGATTAGGGACGACAGACTTAAGTAGAAGAAATATCACAGACACAAATACATAGCTATAACATTCTACACGCTATTAGTCTGTGTATATAATGCTTAACTACAGAAAGAAATCAAAAACCATATTCACACATATCTGTAAGACAATTGACAGGGAAATATTTTAAATGTGTTTTGTGTATATTTTATATATATATATATATCTGTAACTAGCACCATTTGAGCGTGATCGTTACCAGCATCACCTTGTAGCACTTGTGCTGGTGGCAGGTTAGAAAATCATTCGAGCGAGGTCATTGCCAGTGCTGCTGGACTGGGTCCCATGCAGGTGGCACATAAAAAAACACCATTTTCAGTGTGGCCGTTGCCAGTACTGCCTGACTGGCCTTTGTGCCAGTGTCACATAAAAGCATCCACTACACTCTCAGAGTGGTTGGCGTTAGGAAGGGCATCCAGCTGTAGAAACTCTGCCAGATCAGATTGGAGCCTGGTGCAGCCTTCTGGCTTGCCAGTCCTCAGTCAAATCGTCCAACCCATGCTAGCATGGAAAGCGGACGTTAAACGATGATGATATATATATATATATATATGAGTGAACAAACAAAAAAAGTGGCACTCAATACATTTGGTAGGAGTATGATTTAATAACAGTTTGACTCAGCTTCGTGCAACTTCAAAGCTTTGAAGGCTCATAGAACAAACCTATCTTGACAGGCATCAACAGGCCAACAAAACCTTTAAGTTGCATGGAGACGAGTTGAACCATTGCTAAATTTTCTATATAACTGATCTGTTCTTTTTAGCATCCTCCACAACACACGAGACAGCTACTGTACTTTGTTCAGAGGGACAATGTATTCAAATACAACCCTAGGGACTTCTCATTGATATGAAAATAAGAACAGTACAGCAAATTAAGGTTTGTTAATATCTGGGCTGCTTTACATACTATGGGAGTTCACAAATGTAAGTTACTGGTTGTCATCAGCAAAAATTTACATCCCAGGGCCTTCAAAGGTATAGCAGTTTCTAGTGATTTACCATGCCAAGAAGATTACACAACAGATTACAGTATTACACGGGAATGGTTTGAAAAGATATTTTGTTCCTAAAAAACTCATTGCAATTCTCTTTGCATAGGTCACAATGCGGTATCCGCTCCCTATCTACCTGTACACTAATTCAAGACCTAGACAGGTATATTACATTACCATGTGGTGCATCAGCATGGCCGCAGCTCTGAGCTGAAACTTTGAAAACAAAAGAAATGTATCTGCACCACTCCTTGTTTATGAGGTGCCAACCAAGTGCAGTTAACTCAGGCAGACCAATGCAAGAGTTTAAGGAATTTATTATAAGATATGGTTTAATGTGTTTCCAATGTTAGGAAGTCTGTAGAGGTCTCCACATTGAACAATGAATAGCACAAACCATGGCCAGTCTTCCTGTCTGTTTCTATATCTAGTAAAGACACACAAGAAACAATTTTATAGAGTTTAGAATTTGAATGGGGAAAAAATTATCCATAAATTACTTTCATTTCTTCATGGTTGGCCAGGATATTACATTGAAAAAGAATGAAAACAATTTTATAGAATGGGTGGATGTAGATAAACACTGTGGCTAATGTTTATTATTCTAACTTGGAAACTGTTACATTTGGCTGTAGGTCTTAGGAATAAAAGATAATGAAGAAAGCCATAACAGAAGTTGTGGCAGAAAGAACTTCTATTGATAGGTTAATTCAGTTGACAGGTGAAGGCTACATGGTCTAGAGCAGGCATGGGCAATTTTTTTGCAAGAAGTAGGCCACATGAGACAGAATTCATCACTACTAAAATAAGTCAAAGATAATTGTCCATCAGGGTACCATTCAGAAAGTCCTGTGGGTCACAGGCTGCCTGTGACTGGTAATTTGATAGTAGGATGAGGTGGTTAGTTGCAGGGTAAACTGCATGTGCTAATCAAGGCACTAGCAAACCCAACACAGAACTAGCAATGCCAGATTAGTGTAGGTCAAATGTATATACTCATACACACACAACCATTTAATGTCCCTTTTCCCATACTGGCATGGGTTGGATGGTTCAAGATATGAACTGATGAGTTACCATGGTTTTTACAACTGGATGCCTTTCCCAACACCAACCACTTCAGAGAGTATGGGGTGTTTTTTTTGTGGCACCCCTACTGCTACTGGTGAGATCACCAAGTACCTGCAAGAAGGTATGAAAGTATAATAGGACAGGAACAAGTGTCTTGTTGAAAAGGTGATTACATGGCTTCCCTATCTGGAAAGAGAGAGATGAAAGGTCAAAGGTACAACGTAAATGAATATGAGAGAGAGAAATAGGATAGAGGTACAGAAAAGATGGGTGGGTAGATAAGTGGGTAAGAGGGAGAATAGTGACATGATTAAGAGATGGGGATTGAGTTGGACATAGAGAATATCAGTCAAGGAAAGAAAGAAAATAAGAGTGGGTCAGAGAGGAGGGAGTGACAAGGACAGTAGTAGGGATACAATATGAAATGTAGGAGGATAAGTGGTATCATTTGCAGCTCCTGAGTAGTACCATAGCAGATTGTAAGGATGAGTGTTAGAAGAGGAGTTATGAGGGAAGGCTAGACAGGACCTTAATTCTACCAAGTTGGACAGGTCTTCTTAAACACAACACATCACCATTCATCTTCGATGAAAGGCTCAAAATTTTCACCACTTCATTCCTGGGTCTCCCTTTCCAATGTTTAGCAATCAACATTTTATATAGCGGTCCTCATCCATCTCCATCACATGACCATACCAATGCAGTCTTTTCTGGTGCACACCACATCTGATGCCTTTTATTCCCAATTTTTCTCTCAATACATTTGTACTTTGTTTTGCATATCAACTGACATTGCAAATCCAGTGGAGCAAGAAGCAGCTAGGATTCTTTCTGCAATATTTTACACAGTCCGACCTACACAGGTTAATGGGTGACAAGCAAAATAGAAATTTTGAAAGAAATTCCAAAAAAACTAGTTTTTAAACACTGAATCACTATGGGGGTCCACAAGAATAAAATAGCAAGCAAACGGGTCCATAGATAAAAGAATGGTTGAGAACCCCTGCTCTAGCATGTCCTCTATTCACAGCTCAAGCTTCACAACCTTGTAGCATTGCTGTCCATACACAGGCATCATACAATCTACCTTTCAGTCTGTGAAGGAGACCTTTTGTTACCAACAGAGGTAACAGTTGTCTGAACTTTCTCCAGCCAGTTATTCTAGTAACTGTACTTTCTCCACTACTGATTAGGTCTCCTAGGTAACAGGATTGTCCTGAGCATTCTTTTTCCCATGTGTTCTTAGTGTTTATTGCACCTGTACATCTACCACAAACAAAATCTACTTTCTCTGCTAACCTTCCTATGATTTCACTGCATTCTTAAGTATCCATGTTTTACACCGAGTACAGCAAGTGGAATTTCTACCAATACCTCTTCTACATATTGAACAGGGTCAATTACCCAAAGGGATTAACATTAATTTTAAGGCCCTTTGATTCCAGGTTCTGCTTCCACACTTAGAATTTCATTTCTAATTTTACTAGAGTTTCAGCAATAAGAACAAGGTCATCAATATCAAGGAGCTCTCATGAGCTAACTCCTAAGTCATGGCCTGGAAGCCTATGATAAAAAAAAAAGAGGGGACTGATGACTGAACCCTGATGAACTCCTACTCATACACATAATTCATCATTGTACCCATCGTTAATTCTCACCTTACTGACAGTATCTCTGTACATTGCATCTAAAGCATTGTAATTAGGCTTGTTAGAAAATGAACGAAGCCTGTCATGTGTACGTATGTGTATATACATATATATATATATATATATATATATATATATATATATATATATATATAAACACAAACACATATGAATATACATGCCTATGAGGGTGTGTTTGTCTCCTTGCCTTCACAAGGCTTGATAGTTATAGATGAATAGATGAAGCAGTGTCCATGTCTTATCTTCAGCAAAAGCATCTGGTGATGGGGAAATATCTTGTGTGTGTATTATATACACAATATATAATATACAAACATATACACACATTCATATATACATAGGCATAGTTATGTAGTTGCACATGTATTATATATACACATGCGTAGTGGGGGTGGGTGCGCTGAAAGTGTAGCTGCTAGAATAAGAATAGCCTGGGCAAAGTTTAGAGAGCTCTTACCCCTGCTGGCGACAAAGGGACTCTCACTCAGAGTAAAAGGCAGACTGTATGACGCATGCGTACGAACAGCCATGCTACATGGCAGTGAAACATGGGCTGTAACTGCTGAGGACATACGTAAGCTCGCAAGGAATGAAGCCAGTATGCTCCGTTGGATGTGTAATGTCAATGTGAATACCCGTCAGAGTGTAAGTATCTTGAGAGAAAAGCTGAACATTAGAAGCATCAGTTGTGGCGTGCAAGAGAGACAATTGC
>NC_069003.1:32702395-32704520 GCF_001194135.2 Octopus bimaculoides
GACACGTAAAAGCACCCACTACACTCTCTGAGTGGTTGGCGTTAGGAAGGGCATCCAGCTGTAGAAACTCTGCCAAATCAGACTGGAGCCTGGTGTTGCCATCCGGTTTCACCAGTCCTCAGTCAAATCGTCCAACCCATGCTAGCATGGAAAGCGGACGTTAAACGATGATGATGATGATGCATACAAATATGCACATGTATATATACACCTATATATATATATATATATACACACACACACACACACACATGGATTCACAAATATTATATAGACATACACATATACACAAATCTAAAAACAGATACACACATGCTTGAATACTCATGTATAATTATATATTTATAAACATGTATATACACAACCAGGCACATACATACACACTAGTTACATCCACAAGCATAACTTCAAAAAGTGTGCCTCCACCCTCGCCGACTGATTCATAACTTTAAAACGCCCCACCCACCCCACTCCATCAACAAACAGAAGTGTGTCCCTTTTGACTTCGTTCCAAAATTTTTATTTTCCATATTTTGCTGAGATATTTATAATCTACACTTTCGAAAAACTCACCTAGACAATTTCATTAAAAATATGCATTTAACTATATGCATCAGTGAAAGGGGGGGTTCCTTCAAATAAAAATATTCTCCCTGCCCACATAATGGTTACACAGTCCAAAATGTGTATCGAAATTTCAGTTAATTACATTTAACAGAACGTTACATGGAAACAGTCAGGAGGTGGGGGTAGCACTTCGGTAGATATTACCCCCTCTTTCTGTGTAATTATATATACGCATACAGAAACATTTACATACATACATGGTCCAGCCCATGCCAGTATGAAACATGAAAATGTGTGTGTGTATATATATACACACACACAAACACGATACATGAATCTATGCATTTAACATCAATACACACATAAACACGAGCACGTGTGTGTGTGTGTGTGTGTGTGTGTGTGTGTGTGTGTGTGTGTATATAGAGAGAGAGTGTGTGTGTGTGTGTAGATTCTCTAGTCATTTACAGTAGAACATCACTGAACTCCCAGTTCCATGTTCAACTGCTTCTTCGAAATTCTTCATAGAGTGGAAATACATGCTTTGTTATTTTTAACTCTTTACGCGGATGGATATATGAAATATTAATTCTAAAATTTCGATCAAAAAAAAAAGATAGCAAAATATTTACAACTTAATAAAGTATGTGGCAATATATTTCTACATACATAATATTATCATAAGACGGTAGGTTACAAAGTGACCCCCACGGCCGAAAGTTTCGTGCATTGGCACTTAATGCACAACACTTGGCTCTTGAATCTACGCAACTTTCACCGATTAATAAATAATATAGTCAATCGCTTGTGTATATGTATATATATATATAGGTACTACTAAAGAAGAGTGGTACCATATATATATATATATATATATATATATATATATATATATACGCACAAATATTCAAAATACTGATTTCTACCATAAGCACAATAAAATGAAAAGCAATAAAGAAAATGTTGAAGAGGATGTACGTGTTCACGTTAATAAAAGTACAAATAATAATAAAAAAAGAAACCTGAGTGAATTAAGGTAGGCTTCTAATTCATAAAGTGTACACGTAGCAGTAATGGGGGGGACGAAGAACAAATTATAAGTTTGCTTACCAGTACAGATGGTTGAGTTAACAAAATATCTAACGAAAATGCATTTGGCTTCTTTTTTTTTCCTCTTAAATAATAACCAACCAGAAATCTAAAAGTTACACCACTCCGAAATATAACGAACCAATTTGCTAATTTTTCATCTTTTAAAACTAGAGCAAATTTTTTAAAGAATGAAAATCGCTACAGCTGATTTTATATATTTCGATCGGGAAACTTAACCAAAAAAAAAAAAAAAAAGTGTTATATAAGTAAACGAGGTGATGGAGATAAGTATAACTTCGAGCTTATTTCGTAATAAAATAACAATAATACCACTACTACTATTAATAATAATAATCTGTATGAGATCACAGTCCTGCTGCTTTTTCACTGGAAACTATTATTACGTAAACAAGAAGGAAAAATATGGGCCGTCGACAAGTAGAAAGTTCACAAAACAACTAAACGA
>NC_069003.1:32707086-32708460 GCF_001194135.2 Octopus bimaculoides
AGAAAAAGCACTGGTTATTAATAATAAAGAAGGAATTATATTTAACTACTACAGCATACAACAGTCCTAAATTTTGCTCTCTCCCTCTCGCGTACTGACTACGATTTTTAATCTCTGTCTTTCTCTAAAGACTGCGAATTGGCAGTCGTAAAAGTGTCATAATGCCTTGCAGTATTTGTTCAAACTCTCTGCTCTCTGATTTCGAATCCTACCGAAACCAACTTTGCCTTTCGTCGCTTAGAGGTCGATAAATAAAGTATGAGTCACCTACTGGTGCTGACTTATATGTTTATCTATTTACCTCTTTCTCTGTGGAGGATCCAAGGAGCGGCCCCCACCAATCCTTTCACCATTACTCTTGTGTACATGGCAAGGAAGAAATTTCTCATACACCACACGCCGTCATTCTGTCTCTGTCTCTCTCTCTCTCCCTCACTCTCTCAATCATTTTACGTCATCCCTTCCCTCTCACCACACTTCTCGTTCACTTCCTATAAGCTTTCATATAATTCACACTACCTCTCTATTCTTCTCACCCTTTCCATTTCACTCCTCTCTCTCGTTCGTATTACATCATCTCTTCTCCTCTCTCACCACTCCTCTCGTTCACTTTATACACTCTCTCACATCTCAGACCATCTCTCTATTACATTCTTCCTCTCTTACATCTCACGGTATTCCTCTTGTACATTTCACCCTTTCTATCATTCGTCTTACACAACGGATCCCCTCTTTTCTAGGAAGGGTCGTTTTTTGTTGTTATTTTACCTAACCAAAAATGTTTACTTTCCTACCTGTTAACCTAACCCAACCTTAATTGAAAGGGCGTTGACATGAATGTTTAAAATTTTATTTAGCTTATCGCTGTTCTTCGATTTTTTTTTCTAAATTTATCTTTGTTGTTCTGAGAATATTATTGTTTCAACCCAACTCCACTAGAACTGAGTACAAAGAACACAAGAAGTCAGTAGATCAAAAGTTACAGAATTCGAATTGTTTTCCTCACCCAAAATCTCACAACACTGACGTGGTGTTAAACGAACTAAACCTCACAAGTTCTTTTTACTATATAATTACAATCAATTTAGTAATATCTTTTTTAAATAAATATGAGTAATATATCGAATGTCTACACACATACGCGAAAACTAAACTGGCCGAAACTTCGAAATCACTATCAACACTATTCTTGTTAAAGAATAAATATGTATTTAACAAAAAGTATTGAATAATCCTTCAGTTCAATGTAAAGTTGTTTCTATTAGAATTCAACATAAAAACAAACATTAATACAGACGTATGTATCTTTCTCTCTCTTACTCTCTGTGTGTGTATATATTGTGTGTATATATATATATATATATATATATATAT
>NC_069003.1:32708470-32715675 GCF_001194135.2 Octopus bimaculoides
TATATATATATACCCTCCCCACCCTGTTTTCGTTCCTGTGGCTTTGAATAAAAACAATGTATTTTACTTTTTATTGGACAAAGATCTGATCTTGTTTACAGATCGCAATGTGTTATATTTCTTCTGAAACTAGAATAATGTTTGGCAATATTACAAAAGCAAAGTTATCATGGATCATATTAACAAGAAATAAATAAGTGGAAATGTTTTGCTGTTTTTTTTTATGTTCTTTCTTTTAATCTTATATACAACCTTTGCTATTTATACTAGGAAACAAACAGTACACACAAATGACTTAGAATGTGTGGTGCTCTCTGAAGGACATGTAACAATTATAAACGAACATATGTCTCTCTCAATGACGATATACATCTACAGAAATGGTGTGGAATTTGTACAGTATTCTTCGGGGTTTTACCTAAAACCCTTAAAACCAAAAGTAAGGAACGTAACATTTGGTAAGAAATATATTCTTGCTGAATTAATAATAAAAGAAATTGTATGTTCGAAGTAATTTCATCTCTCTCTCTCTCTGATACATAATATTTAACTAAATGTCCTGTACACATACACAGCTCATCTTTTTGTGTTCGTAAAACAAAAGAAATATAAAACTAAAACATTAAATTTTGTTTGTGTAAAAAGAAAATATATATTCGTTATCATTCGGATGTTTTCTCTTCGAAGAGAAATGTGTATTCCCTGCTTCTGGAAAACTTAAGAATACTAAGACTCTTATACTCCTATGTAATACGTTGGCATGAGAAAGTAAGTTTGTTTTTTTTTCTCTATCTTAACGAAAACTCTGCAATTTCCATTAGTTTACGTAATGCCGAGCACTGGTGCAAACAACGAGAGCTAAAAACAAAAGTGGGAGTAACACCTGGCCCAGGTGATAGGGAACCAGAAGTAACGTAATTGGCGAAAGTTCGGACATTCGTATCCCAAGAGGCAATGAGGCAGCCTCTGGAGTGTTATGCAGCCTGTTAGAAATAGCAGCCAAATCTCCTTCAAAATTCACCTTATCGACCTATAAAATAAGGACACGTTGGATAATTGTTCTACTGCCAAAAGAACATAGACGGGATGATCACGGATCATAAGTCTGCTCGATCAAGGCTGACTTGGGGCTAAACTACAGCAATGGAAGTCCTGTAGCTATAGAAAATGATTAGATATAGTTCATTCCATTTAGTTGAGAGGGCGCTCTATAAAACGATGAGTCTTTCGTTATCTCCTTCTATTGTGAATTTCAATACCTTCTTTAAGTTTTGTCCCTAATCAAAATTTTCGTTTCACCGCATCAAAAAAGAAAAAGAGGACAAGCTAACCAGGGATCTTTTATGCAATCTCTCGACCTACTCGAAATAGCAGCCAAATCTCCTTCAAATCACACTGTACCACAGATAGTTCTCTTTTTGACTTTGCGATTGCACAGGGAAACATCATCATTTAACGTCCACTTTTCCAGACGGAATTTGTTGAGACGGATTTTCTACAGCCAGACACCCTTTCTGTCATCAGCCCTCAACTGTTTCCAAGTAAGGTAATATTTCCCTCATGACCAAAGAACATGTTCTTGCCGAATAATGCAAGTGAATGACATTGCCTCTATGACTGACAATCACGTACAACTATTACACAATGTCAGGACGAATAGATACAATCACATGCTTACTCACACGTACACACACTCTCTCTCTCCCTTTCTCTCTTTCCCTCTCTCTCTCTCTCTCTCTCTCTCTCTCTCTCTCTCTCACACACACACAGTGTCCCAGCAACAAAATTTACTTAGGAGGTGCAAACCCAAGTTCAAATTTTTTTATGAAAAATGTGGATTTTTTTCAATGTTAACATTAAAACAAATGCAGATATAATAATAATTTTTATTATTATGAGGGTCGGCTGAAATGTTCATCAGCTGGGCAAGACACTCTCATGGAATATGACCAAAAGAAGTTAATTTTTTAAAATAGTTCCTCTTACTTCCATAAGTGGTTGCAATGCTTGGATCACACTGGCGAAGAAGCTATTCCGTTGGTCAAAATGGTCATCAACAGTGCATAAGACATGTGAAAATGAGGTTCTAGATCAGAACAAATGGAGGCTGCAATGCCTGAGAGGAAAAGCTGATTCAGCACTCTGAACTTAGAAAGACCTGTCAAGAAGGAACAATTGAAACTGCAGCCAACAGTGAACATTGGATATGTATTATATGTGATGGTATTCTTTGTCAAAAGCAGGATACACGAATCATGAAGTCACATGAAAATCGAAATGCCCAGAGAGGGAATGATCTTGGACACCAATCACCTCTTACAATGTGTGTCATATGTCAAAAAACTTGTAAGACAATATCTGGACTTAAAAGGCATATGCTAGTTCACAAAAACATTCCTTCAGAATCAGATTCCAAAGAGTAAAGATATAGAAGAAATTTGAATAATCTGTCACTTGTGTTTTAAACCCTGTCACTCAAACCCTGTCACTCAAACCCTGTCACTTGTGTTTTAAACCCTGTCACTCAAACCCTGTCACTCAGCAGCTGGTCTTAAAAGTCATTTAAGGGCTCATCAACTAAAAATGAAGATAATATATACTAAAAATAAGATAAATATATATGGGGGGGGGGAATGCACATATCAAGCAGAGGTCGGCAATGCATGCGCTGAGTTTTAGGTCCTATAAGGCTTGCACAACACCTCATAGACCCTCTCCACTTTATTGACATTATCCAGAGACAAGCCGGAGCAAGATGTCTGGTGCCAATATGAGTCGCAGGCTCAGGGATGTGGGAGCGCCGTGATCTCTAGCACAAACCAAAGATTCCCAAAATATCCAATGCCATTCCCTGCATGTCTGGTTTTATATCAGAGTAACCTTCTAGAGACATGCTTCAACAAAATCTGAGGGGTGCCTCACTCCCAGTGGTCTTTCAGTACGCTGGACACCATCCCGGAATTTCTGCGTACCCATGCTATTGCTAGATAGCCGTTGAGCCTGCACTAGGTCCATCTGACCTTTCAACAGGTCACTTATGAGGCTCTCATAAGTGCTACTGGTAACATGTAATCCAGTACATGTGAGAGAGTGTGTGTGCATGTGAGAGAGACCCAATTACTTAACCAGATTGTCTTTCCATCATATTGGTAGCCTTCCAAGTGGCCTTTTGCAGTCTCTTGGACACCACACAGCAACTGCATGAGTCCACCTGTTGTCTGTGAACCTTCTGACATGTCCAGCCCATTGGCACTTGTGCTTTTGGTACTCTATGATCACATCATTTACTCTAATCCATTCTTGGATTATCTCAGTTCTAATGTGTTGTCTTAGCAATATTCCTAGCATGGATAATTCCATGGTTCTTTGCGGTGTAGCCAATCAATGTTCTATCCTCTTCGTAGTAGCCCATGTCTCATTTGAATATAAGACCACAGGTAGGATGGTGCTATCAAAGAATCTGGTACATATGACATTGTCTAGCTTTGATTTGAGCTCATCCTTTATGGAATTAAATGCCTTCCATCCTTCCCAGGAGCAGACACGTGGAGGGGGGAAGAGGGGCACATGCCCTCTTCAAGAAAAGAAGTGCACCCTTCTAAGTAATGTTATTACACCCTTTTCTCCTGGAAATGTATTCGCTTCTGACCTTGTGCCCTCCCTTCAAAAAATTCTTGGGACTGGCCCTGCTGCCCTTATTCTCTTTGAGATTTCAGCTTCCCTATCTCAGCACATATTCACCACGTTCCCTAAGTAGGCATGGTCCTTGGTAATATAGAGTCCAAAATATAGTGTTAATTGTTACATGATGAACCAAGAGCAAGTTGAAAAGTGATAAGAATTGACCTATATTTTCACTCCATAAACTGACATAATTTGTCACATGTTAGGATATTCGTTTTTTTTTTTTTTTAAATATGTAGAGAAAGGAGATCGTTTGTATCGCTTATCTTACCAAATTCAAGCCAAAGTATTCCCTTCACTGAAAAGTAAGAAAGGGAATAAAGAATACGCAGTAAGTTTAGTAAACTCCTTCAGTGGTACAATCAAAATCGCAGTTTCATAAAGAGGGACACTCTAACCAGTTGCTTAAGATGCTAGAAATAGCAGCAAAACCACCCTTAAAATCATGTTTAGTTAACCATTTAGAAAAAAAAGCAAAGACATAGTCGTTAATGTAGACACAGATACATGATGTCTGTAAAGAAAATGTGATTAAGTGAGCAATTAATTAAGTTTTTTGGTTATATAACTAACCAATTGACTAATAATAGAGAAGTGAAATTGAACCAGTGCATGTGTCTATATAAATGGTGGAAATAGCAATAAGCAAAGGATTTGTCGTTCAGTTTTTTCTGACAGCCAAAAAGAGAGGTGGTTCAGTTCTGTTTTGTTGAGGCAAAAACCATGGAGAGAGATAACCCCTAGCAGAGTGAGAGAGGGGTAGAGAGAGAAAGAGGGGTAGAGAGAGAAAGAGGGGTGGTGGGGATGGAGGGAGACACTCAAATAGACGGAGTGAAGTAAAACAGCTTGCTCATAGTTACTGCCAAGCGAAGGTCAGAAAATATAGAGAGAGAAAATCATGAATTTTGTTTAACTCTTTTGATAGCAACCCACCTGAGACGCCCTTGGTTGTACGATACAAATCTTGTTTAGTGATCTAAATTAAAACTTCCCCTTAAAATATCGAGTTAATTTTTTTTTATATCAACCCCTTTGAGACCATTCCTGGTTCTATGTTACAAGCTTCCTGCTTTAAAATGATCTACATCAAACCTTTCCATAAAAATTTCATGTTAATTTATGTTCCAAATACCAGCTTTAATAATGACAAAATTAGTTCACTAAATACTTCATTATTTTTCAAACTAATTGAAACAAAGGCAGTGTATTTCAACAGAGATTTGATAACAAAAGGGTTGATTAATATTTCAAAAGCCATCTTGATAATGGTATAGTTATTTTATTTTAAATTATTCGTTATTTTCCAAATTAACTGAAATAACAAAAGCAATGTATTTCAGCAGAAATATGGTAACATAAGGGTTAAATATTTAAACATGGTCCACAAATTACATGTATCTGATTGGCCAAAACGACACACATGGCAACACAATGATACCAAAATGTCACCTGTTGTATGTAAACCAGAAAAAGGTTGCTAAAGAATATGCTATTACTGTGAAAATACTAATTTGAAAACAAAAAACAAAAAAGGCAAAATAAAACTACACTAAAAAGAATTATTTAATATATCAAAACAATTCTTGCAACAGAGCAGACTCTAATAAAGGTACCAAGGTGGGATTTGAACTTGGAATGTAAAGTGCTGTAACCAAATTTTACTTTGTCCTATAGTGTAGTGATTCTGCCAAACCCAGAGGAAGTCTTATAGTATTTGTTTACAGTCGCTTCAAACATTGGGCGATATGCTGTGCTTGAGAAGGCCTGTCAAGCTAAATGAAATCATAGTCATCGCTGATGCCAGTGCCGTCTGACTGGCACCTGTGCCGGTGGCAGGTAAAAAGCACCGTTTGAGCATTGGGCCTCACAGAGGCAGTGACGGGTGACTGAGACTTTTGGCAATACACCCTACTTGTGAAGGCCTGTGAAAACCTGTCATTGCAATTTGAGATCACAGTCATGGTTGATGCTGGTGTCACATCAATGGCACCCATGCCAGTGGCATGTAAAATATACCCACTACACCCTTGGGGTGGTTGGTGTTAGGAAGGGTGTGTAGCTGTAGAAACCATGCCAAGAAAGAAAATCAAACAAAAAGTACTTTCAATTTGACAAGTTTGATCTTATTTGCAATCAGTATGTTACCTTCATAAAGACTTAAAATCCAAGATGACTTTGGAGGACCAAAAATTCCATGTGAAATGCAGCAAGATTTGGAAAGATAGAGATAATGTTTGAACAAATACACTGCATATTTACACTATATAATACATTGACTTTTATGCTGCAAAACTACAATGATTCTACTTTTTCCAAATAAAAGTTGGAAACAAGAATTTTTTATTTTTACTGGTGGTCATTAAAAATTTTGAAGATAAAAGGTATTTTTTTTTTTTCAGTTGCTGTCCTTGCTTTTGTTTGGTTTAGTCAAGCATTGTCCACTAACATTTACCTTTCTTCAAAACAGGGGTAGCCTTGATTAATTAAAGTTATTGTGTTTGTAATAATAAGGCAAGCTGGTGGAATCGTTAGCGTACTGGGAAAAATGCGTAGCTGTATTTGGTCCATCTTTACATTCTAAGTTCAAATTCTGCTGAAATCCACTGGGGGTTGATGTAATCAACTTACCCCTTCCCTCAAATTGCAGGCCTTGTGACAAAATTTGGAACCAATATTAAATATGAGAATGAAGGCAGCAAGCTAGCAGAATCATCAGCCTGCTAGGCAAAACTGCTTAGCAACTAAGTGTTCTGAGTTCAAATTCTGCCGGGATTGGCTTTGCTTTTCATCCTTTTGAGGTCAATAAAATAAGTATCATTTAAATACTGGGGTCAATATAATTGACTATCCCCTGAAATTGCTGGCCTTGTGCCAAAATGTTAAGTGTGTGAGTATTTGCATCACTTAGATTAATGTTTATACAAAAACAAAGGAATTTTTTTTTAAATAGTGAAAAATTAAAAGTAAAAATTAAAAGTAACAACAAGTTTACTATCTGCATATATTTTCTACAGTATCTTTATCCCTACCCACACCCCTATTTTCCACTCTTGAATTCAGATATATTCAGTTCAGGTACATTGATCGAGTATTGAACTTTTTTGAACCAATGTTTTATTACATTCAACAGACTAACTCTTAAAAATAAAATCAATATTCACAGTTTGATCTGAAACTTCTAAATTTATTTCTGAAACAAAATCTTCTCTGAAATTTGTAGCACAATTATTTATCGATTATTTACGTAAGCATACAAGCCAATGAGGGAACCTCTAAGTAGTTACCTGAATTATTAGAAATAGTAATCAAATCTCCTCAAATAACACCCCTACCACTTTTAAAAAAGGAAGGTTGCACTGGACTATGTAGTCACAAATACACAAAAATATAAAATAAGATAGTGGGGTCACTGCTCTAATACCTACAAAAAATGTCATCTTTCTACAACATGCAAATAAATCAGTAATTATATCTATTTATTCTCCATTTTCTTCTCCTTGTTTTTCCCTATATATGTATAT
>NC_069003.1:32715685-32718615 GCF_001194135.2 Octopus bimaculoides
TATATATATATACACACACACAAGTGAGTGGAGAAACAAAAGAAAAAGGCACTCAACACATTTAGTAGGAGTTACATGTAGTATTTAAAACAAATTTGATTTCGTTCCATGCTACTTCAAGTTTCACTGGCCTCCAATGAGAGCCCAACTCCTTCAGGCTTCTGGAATGCCAAATGTAGAGATCCAGGAAGTCCAGTAACCATCTTGGACTGCAAAACTTGAAGTAGCATGGAACTGAATCAAACAGTTTTAAATAATACATACATATATATATATATATATGTGTGTGTGTATATGTATATATATATCATCATCATCATCATCATCGTTTAACATCCGCTTTCCATGCTAGCATGGGTTGGACGATTTGACTGAGGACTGGTGAAACCAGATGGCTACACCAGGCTTCAATCTGATTTGGCAGAGTTTCTACAGCTGGATGCCCTTCCTAACGCCATATATATATATATATATAACAAGATTTTGGTAAGCCTGAAGCTATAGTAGAAGACACTTACCCAAAGTGCCACACACTGGAACGAAACCAAGAACCATGTGGGAAGCAAATTGCTAACCACACGGCCATGGTTTTAATTTTAATTTTTTTATTTAAAAAAACAAAATTCTTTGTGAGTCTTCTGACTCTATTCAGTTATTCAGTCTTGTGAATAACTTTAGTTTAAAACAACACCCAGTTCTGTTAAGTTGGTACGATAGGTCAGTATTATAATGCTTCAGCTTTCATTAATGATGTAATTAGTCAGATCTATTATTATCTTTGAAAATAACCTTGACCTCCACCGAAATTATTTTACAGTTCAAGTCACAGTACTGACAGTTGTGACAAATCAGAGCACAGAAAGGACTCTTGACACAGTTTAACTGAGCCAGCAGTTGTCCTTTTTGTTTTTTTGTTTTGATTACCCTTTATGGCTTGTATAACATTTGTTTTTTTTCTTTTCTTTTTATTCTTTTACTCAATTGCTATCTGTATAGCATTATTAAGATTCAGATAGTGTTAGATAACTAATTTAACCGTGCTGTATATGTAATCACCTTTGCCCAGCCAGTGGGCCAATGAGGAAGAATCTTTTATATTAATGGTTTTCATTCTGTTTGAGTTTGTGGAACACTGGAGATCAAATTATCGTCATCGTCGTCATCGTCATCATTATTTGATGTCCATTCTCCATCATGGCATGGGTTGGAATGGCTTGACAGAAACTGGCAAGACCAGGGGCTGCATCAGGTTCCATTGTCTGTTTTGGCTTGGTTTCTACAGCTGTAGAAGTGTTTCTAATACAAACCACTTTACAGAGTGTACTGGGTACTTTCTATGTGGTACCATTGCCAGTGCCTTTTATGTGGCACCTTCACCAATGTTTTTTTACATAGCACCAGTACTTTTTACGTGGTGCAAGTACACCAAAGCTTTTTACAAGGAACCTTGGTTTTAGGATCTCAATTCTGTTGTGGTGGACAGTAATAAAAAAAAAACTTATGGATCTTCTTCACACTCTGGTAGTGATGCACACAGTGTGGTCCAAGTGGACTACCATTGATCCATTCCAAACTTTTGGTGGTCCATGATAAAGTTCTAAAGACCAAGGAAGTAATTTCTTATTTTTCACATAAGATAAAGTTAAAAGAATAATAATTTTCATAGAATATAGATGTATCTGATGTCTTTTATCTTTTTCTTGTTTCAGTCATTGGACTGTGGCCATGCTGGGGTACTGCCTTCAAGGTTTTAGTCAAACAAATTGACTTCGGTACTTTTGTACTTATTTTACTGGTCACAACAACTGAGCTTACCAATCATTCTTGACTTTACCTATTTTTCTGATACTTCTAAAATGAATCAATGATTTTTGCCTCACACACACAAACTTAAATCAAAATTGACTATATTACACTGATCATGAAAGAGTCAATTGGCAACCATATCTGTGACAGCAACCTATTATAATAGCCTTTCCAGCACTTAGTGAATGAAACATAACCAATAACCATATTTGAAAGCATCTTTAGATGATTGAAATATGAAGAGAGAACTGATCAATATTACCAACATTATTAATCTGCCTTGCAAAGATAAATAGATATACTAGCTTATCCTTTAAGACTCAGTCCAACACTCAATAGCTAACTAACTGAAGGTTTTTTCGCATGTTATTCAATAAATGTTTGTAAAATACCAACCCTTATATTCTGTGTTTTGATTTGTCTTCATAGAATTTAGTTAATTTCTTCTGCATTTCCAAACAAAGCAATCAAAGTTGGATACATTATTGTTGTGTTTATGATCAAGCTGATTTATTAACTTTTAGATTTCTGCAGGCAATCATATAAACAACAGACAAACTGTATAAAAATTGGTTTTTCAGTCGCATAAATTTATGTCTTGATAATCCAATTTTAGTAGCATTGTAATCTTTCAGTATTTTTAGGCACAATTAATACTCCATTTCAAGCGTCCTTCATCATGTAACCTTCAAAACTATGTTTACTCATAGTATTTCATTATATCTGTTATTTGTTGCTCTTTCACTTTTCACTTTTCATTTTATATTTATGAGAAAATGCAATTGAAATTTGTTGGAAAACAGATATGCACGGATGTGGCTTTGTGCTAAGAAGTTTGCTTCCCAACCACATGGTTCCAGGCTCAGTCCTACTTGTGTGACATTTTGAGTATCTTCTGCAATAGACCTGGGCTGACCAAAGCTTTGTGAGAGAATTTAGTTCAGAGAAACTGAAAAAAATTCATCATCTGTGTGTGTGTGCGCGCACACGCTTCCATCACCCCCATTGTTCTATATACATACATGTGTATATATATATATATATATATATGTATGTATGTATGTATGTATCATTATCATTATCATCCTTTAATGTCTGTTTTCCATGCTGGCATGGGTTGGATG
>NC_069003.1:32718625-32721217 GCF_001194135.2 Octopus bimaculoides
TGTTTTCCATGCTGGCATGGGTTGGATGGTTTGACCAGGGCTGGCAAGCAGGAGAGCTGTACCAGGCTCCAGTGTGATTTGGCTTGGTTTCTATGGCTGGATGAATAGAAGATGCCTGAGAACCAAACTTTGGTGAATGCCTACCTGCACACTAAGTTTGTTACTGTACTCATAGATAACTCTCATCTTACTGACAGCAACCCTGTACATGGCTTGTAGGTCCTTCAGATTGCTTGAAAGGAGAGAGTTTTTCAAACAACCAGGAGTAACACCATCCTCTGAGCAGCCACACAGAGGCTTTTGTTTTGCCTAATAATGAGTTTCAAATTCTAGCACAAGGTCAGCAATTTTGGGTAGGGAGTAAGTTGATTACATCAACCCCAGTGTTCAACTGGTACTTATTTAATCGAGCCTGAAAGGATGAAAGGCAAAGTAAACCTTAGCGGAATTTGAATTCAGAACATGAAGATGGATGAAATGCCACTCCAGCTTAATAATAAAAAAATTAGCTATTTTGTAAATCTTTCCAAATTTTCAGTTGTTTTCATAATTATTTGACGACATCATCTACTGTATCTTTCATGTGTTTAATTTGGTAGTGTATATGATTTAAGGGAGATTTAGCTACTGTTTCTAGCAAGTTGAATAGCAAGATAGAGACCCCCACCTCTTTAGCTTGACATACATAAGTTGTTTTTGTGAAAGGCACCAATTACTGACATTTTAAACAGATATCAAATGAGACAGCTAATGATTACTCTGAAAGACTCAAATTATTTGTTAAGAAATGTGAATGCAAACTTATTTCTATACTGAATCACAAACAACTTCTCATGTGTGACACCCTTGTTGCTAGTATACATAGTATATATATATTGTTAAAGTATATCTACATGAATTGGATCACAATTATGTCAGAAGATTGTTTCTACTTGGCCAATGCTTTTGAGATTTCAATAGATTTATTCCATCTCTTCTCTGAATTCTTTTTGACCTCACTTCTTTTTTGAAGATGTAACATATAATTTGTTATTGAAATTCAAATGTGCTGTTTTAAAATATATTAGAATGATAATTTATTATTATTATTATTATTATTATTATTTTTATAACAAGCAACTTTTGTTGTAAAGCTTTTGTTCAACAAGCTCTGGTGAGAAAGTAGACTATAAAAATAATACAACTGTAGGAACTAGACTTAACCCATTGACCAATTTAACAACATCAAATGACCCTTGAAATCCGTTCTGTTGTAAGTATTTAGGCCACGTCCTCCGATTTGAAGATTAATTCCCTCTCCCCATCAGTCACAGAGGCCCTGAAATGCTCATTGGTGCTGCCTTCTGTCTTCTGACTAATCCATAAAAACGTGTAGTATTTATGAGGAGGAAACAGTAAATTAAAGATTAACATTTATTATATTTGCTGCTATTTTTACTTTAATTTTTATTGTTACAGTCAGTGTCGCCATAATAATCAGGAGCCCTTTTTATATGATGACATATCAGATTCATACTTCTTAACCCTTCGACTGTAAAATTAAATTTCAGGGTTATTCCAGTAAATGATGTCAAATATGCACCATGCCACACAAGCAGGAGAATCCAGTCATGGCTGTCAGGTAATTTCTGTAACCACATCACCCATAACAGCTGGCCACATAACTCCCCAGACTACAACCCCCTTAATTATTATGTGTGGGTTGCAGTTGAGCGAGAGACCAACAAAATTCTTTGTAACAACAAAGATGAACTGAAGGCAAGAATTATGACAACATTCACCAACAAGGAGACCGTCCAGACGAGTTGCAGGAGATTCCGAAGTCGTCTGGAGGCCATGGTTGAAGCCAATGGCGATTTTATTGAATATATTTACTCTTTAGTATTTCAAGATATTTTTAAATGATATGTCATCGTTATTTTCATTTTTGTGTAATTTAGACAATATATTCACCACACCCTGTATGTGTCTGTGTGTTCTTATCTCTGAATATATGTAGATATCTGTGGGTGAGTATATGTGTGTGTATATATGTGTGTGTGTATGTGTGTATATATATATATTATATATATATATGCATGAATGTATGTATATATAAACATATATATATGTTTATATTTTAGGTATATGTATTTGTGTTGTAAGATTCTTGATGTGAAATTGTGTTTTGAAACATAAATTATTTAGGAATGGTCATTTTTTCTTTTTCTTCTTTTTTTTTTTGCCAATAAAGTATTTATCTGATCTTAGCTTTATCTTTATCATTATTATTAGTTTATTTGTCCAGAGTTCCTTCATCACACATCCTGCAACCTCTTCAATGACTTTTTGTTCCTCGTGTTTTGTCTTCTCTTTGGTCCTCCTTTAAATTCCGTTTACCAAATCCACTCACAAATATTTAGCCGGCACAGGGCCATAGGAGAAGACACTCGGCCAAAGGTGCCACACAGTGCGACTGAACCGGGAACCACCAAGCAGCTGGGGAAGTAAACTTCTTACCACATAGCCACACCTGTGTCTATAACTTCCACAGCAGATAAAAGTTGTTAGAAAGATGGGTCAGAAAGAAGCAGTGAATGAATGCTATGAACC
>NC_069003.1:32721282-32725462 GCF_001194135.2 Octopus bimaculoides
GCGACTGAACCGGGAACCACCAAGCAGCTGGGGAAGTAAACTTCTTACCACATAGCCACACCTGTGTCTATAACTTCCACAGCAGATAAAAGTTGTTAGAAAGATGGGTCAGAAAGAAGCAGTGAATGAATGCTATGAACCACTTCTGATTGAAATTGACCTAATTAAATTCTTATTAACCTAACCTACACATCCCTAAAATGTCACTGAGTAATTTGAAATGTTTACGTAAGTCATTAGGTGGACGTAAATATGTGGCTCAGCTTGCGTAACTGAATGATATCAGAGGTAATTGAAAAAGCTCACAGGGGGTAAGTAAAATGATTGACATGGTGATATATGCTGATAAAACAAATTTACTTGCATTGGGTGGAACATCAGTGCTGTATTTACTTGTGTTTAATGTGAGAAGTTTAATGTAACAAACGAAGGTTAAAAGTGGGAAGGAGTGAAAAACATACTTAAGTACAAAAAAAAAAATGTAAAATTTAGTTAAGAGGAGGGACCAAGTATATTACTGGTTTTTAGGTACAAAAAGCGTTGTTGGGTCGCACAAAACATTGTATTTGAATAACTACAGTAAATAAAATATACACAAAACACATCTTTTATCCTTTATCTTTTACTTGTTTCAGTCATTAGACTGCGACCATGCTGGGGCACTGCCTTGAAGAATTTTTAGTTGAATGAATCGATCCCAGTACTTACTTTTTATTTATGTTAAGCCTGGAACTTATTCAATCATTCTCTGTTTGCTGAACTGCTACGTTACGGGGACGGTTGGTAGTGGTGGTTGGGATGGTGATGATGATGATGATGGTGATTAGAATGTTAGACAAAATGTCTTGCACTATTTAATCATGATCCTTTACATACTGAACTGAATTTCCATAAAGGTCAACTCTGCCATTTGTCCTTCTGGGTGGAGATTATCGAGGTAGATTTTCTACAGCTGGATGCCCTTCCTGTCACCAACCCTCACCTATTTCCATGTAAAGTAATATTTCCCTATGGCCAGAGTTTCAAGTCAGGCCTCTGATTGGAAGATATCTTTCTCACATAAGTTTCAGAGGCCCTGACTGACCCACAATAAAAGAAAGGAAAAGAAAGAAAAAGATCTTTTCGCCAAATAACACGCATCATTCATTAAGTAGACATTTCCGCAATTCAAACACAGAAACTTTCCTGTTCATATTATTTAAATACTTTGTCGTCTTTACTCGTTTACATTCCTTAAATATATTTGTGTTGATAACAAGAAGCAGGAGTTGGAAGTGGTTAGAAGGAGAAGAATATATCTATCAAAAACTCTTGATACCAACTCACCCAAAACTGTCCCTGCTTCCATGACACAAAACTTACTGTTTTAAAATGATCCAAACCTTTCGTTAAAATTTCATGTTAATTCATGTTTCAGAAACCAGTTTAATAATGACAAAGTTATTCTTCTAAATTCTTTGTTATTTTCAAAATTAATCAAAACGAAGGTAGAGTATTTCAACAGAAATTTGGTAACAAAAAGGTTGTGATGAAGAACAATCTCAGGATGCTGAGCCTTTCGGATGAGATCGACTTTGCCTTTGGAGCATGCTTTGATCTATTTCCTCCTGAGGCAAAACATTCTCACTTAGCTGACATCAAGTACAGACCACAGCTTTACACCATACGGAAAGATATCAGTTCTTCTGGATTGGACATTATATTGATTGAACATGACTTCAGAGACGAATCTCGTTATTTCCTATGCATCCGAAAATAAATGGTCCGGCTAAAAATTTGTGATTTTGATATTTAAGATACTAATGATGCAATTAATGGATCAATACAGGACTGTCTTAACAGCATTATAGCACACCCACCTCCAGGAAAATCAATGCCTTGGGCGAGCCCAATCATATGTATTTATTGATATGTCACAACATGATGGTTTTCCTTGACCACGTACCATTCTTACATTGAGAATAGTAACATACATTCTTCTGTAATTAATTTCATATTGTTTAGATTGAACCATACTACCTCTACTCAGGTGTTCCAAAAAAAAAAAAAAAATTGGGCTTATAGTTGCACCTAAGGTTTTCTGGCCGATAGGCTGTGCACCTGTAGACGTTTCTGCTGGGGCACATTACAGCCTCATAGCCTAATAAAAAAGAAGAAAAAAAACCAAAGATCTGAATCGAGCCCCAAGACCAGTGATGCTCCTGGCAATTGTTCAGTGTGTCCATGTCTTAAGATGGCACTGGATCAATACTGAGGATAAAATTGTGGCTCTTAAAAGAAAGTTGACAGCAATGGTGATCATGTGATTTAGTTGAAAAGAGAGCAAGATACACGAAAGAAAGAAAGCACAACTATAACTTACCATTAGGATAATATTGATTTAATTTGAAAATCTCGAAGTATTGTTTATATTAATAAAAAAAAAACGATGTTTCTCTTATGCTTGTTGTTTTGAATCTCAATGTTTTCTGATCCTATGAGTCCAGAACAGGAGAAAATATGCTGCTCAAATAAGTCTGCTCGATTAGGGTTGACCTAGGGCTACACAGCAACAGCAGTAGCAGCAACAACAACATTGATAACAGCACTAACAACAACAACAACAACAACAGCATCAGCATCAGCATCAATAACAGTAACAGTGACAGTGACGTCATTTTTGTAATAACAGTCGATGAAGTGATTTTTCCACTCTGAATCCGTCTATTTTAGGAGTGACAAATGAAGAGAATAAGGATGTAAAGAGTGAAGGAGAAACGTGAAGAGAGAGCAAGTGGGAGGAAGATGTGACGAAAATCTAGGATGTCGGGGGTTTTCTACGTAAACCGGAACATAATTGTTTCCTTCTCTCTCACACCATTTCTCCACACTGTGAATCATTCTTGTAAAACAATCGTTGATGATATGTATTTGGCATTGTAACATACATACACGACTAATACACTCACGTATATATTACACACACGCACACTTACATTCAAACTTAAACGCATTTTCTTTCGTACGTATACACTTATATGAAAATTGTATATAGTTCTGTTTAACACACGCATGCATGCGAGCCTCAACGCAGCATAACTGCAGTTTAGTGCTCCACCGGTTTTGTTTTATCGTAACTTTTTAAATAATGCGGATCAATAATGCATTTAAGGGATTAAGTCAATTACATCGACTCCAGTACATAACTGGTACTTAATTTATCGACCCCGAAAGGATGAAAAGCAAAGTCGACCTCTGCGGAATTTGAACTCAGAACGTAACGGCAGACGAAATACCGCTAAGCATTTCGCCCGGCGTGCTAACGTTTCTGCCAGCTCGCCGCCATTTACCATTTCTGTGGTGCCCACCCTTCCCTTAAAAAAAAATACTAGGGGTCGATTCTTTTGACAAAGATCCTTCAATGCCCTAACATGGTCACAGTGTAATAACTTAAACAAGTAAAAGATTACATTATTTACATTTGACGGATATTTGTCCTCATCTTGTTTGTTGAGGACAAATATCCGTCAAATGTAAATAATGTAAATAATGTAAATAATTCCTCATCTCTTAAATATAGAACTGAAGTAAAAGATAAAACAAAAAAAAACTCGGTATTTATCATGTTGATGACTGACTCCAATGTTCCGCGGACGCAACAAAGAATCTGTCACCATCACATGGTTTTATCCCGTCAAGCAACACAACATATGAAGACGTTCTTGGAAGCTGCACATAACATCGACGAAGTCTTCTTTGAGCGGGATAACAAACAGCATCCTGCTGGATAATTGTGTTCACCTTTTTCTCTCTGTCGTTTCCGTGGTCTTTTTTTCCTTTCGGATTGAAAACACCTTATACAGAATCGTGACATTACATGTATGTTCAGCATTTTTTTAATACTGACGACGAAGACGAATATTTCAAATGAAGCCACAAAGAAACTCTGTCAGAGTCTTGTAGTTCTCTTGTCGAGCAACACACAAGATACGAAGTTTCAGTAACTTTTTTTCCTGGATTCAATAAAATAAAGTATCATAAATTTAGGCGTAGGAGTGGTAAGTAGCTTGCTTACGAACCACATGGTTCCGGGTTCAGTCCCACTGTGTGGCATTTTGGGCAAGTGTCTTCTACTATAGCCTCGGGCTGACCAAAACCTTGTGAGTGGATTAGGTAGACGGAAACTGAAAGAAACCCATCG
>NC_069003.1:32725559-32729291 GCF_001194135.2 Octopus bimaculoides
GGCGAAAGAGATCCGATAGAATAAGTACTAGGCTTACAAAGAATAAGTCCTGGGCTCCAGCATGGCCGCAGTCAAATGACTGAAACAAGTAAAAGAGTATCACTCAGGTATTGGGGTCGATGGTATCGACTTACCCCCTCCCCACAAAACTTATAGTCTTGTGCCTAAATCAGAAGCGATTACCTTGTGCAATCATCCTTTCGGGTTCGATAAATTAAGTACCAGTTATGTACTGGGTCGATGTAATTGACTTAATCCCTTTGTCCCCTCGCCCATGGTAATGCTGCGAGCGTGCTGGCTTGCTTCAGTAGGTTCCGTTGAACCTTGTGGTGTGTGACCAATTGAGGCACTTGGCGCTGCAGTTTTTCCTTCTCTCTTTCTTCCCCACAAATGGTTTCAATACAGTTTTAGCAGAAAGATATGGAAGAATTAGAAGAAAGTTCACCAGTGATATTCTTTCATGTAAATAAATCTTTATGTTAAATTAAGAATTTGCCAGCAAAATCTTATAAAATAACAATGTTCTAAAAAATATACATGTTTATATGTTACATAGGAAAATAAAATTTACCATTTCTTATTGATTTTATGAAACCTGGCAAATCTTTCTATTCACTCAATGCAGATAACATTCCGCTGATCTCAAATTCTGAATTTATTGCTGAGCAAAACTTATCAATTATCAATCATTTCAGATAATCTATCTATCTGGTCTTATCACCAATGTTTGTCCAGATTCGAAAATAGCAAAGGATAACAAAAATGCCAAAATAGCATAACCCAAAGAATCCACATTATTTTTTTCTAATCGGTGAATATAACTTGAATAACATTGAATCCAAGTTAAATGTAACAAAATTTCTTCTTTGTAATCGATGAAAAAACTGATACAGAAACGGACTTCTTACCCAACTTCTTGAAAATTGAAGTTTCCAGCAATCCAGTATTACGGTTTGCTACACCTTCTGTTGAGTAAACAGGCGGTTTTTGAAGTTGGTTAAGTTGCGTACAGTGTGTTGAAAGTAGTTTTGTCCTTTACATTTTTACGTGGATTGATAAAGATTAAACATACTCTACTTTAGAAGTGTATTAATTTGTACCTGTATTTGTTGAGTAAAATCATGTTCTTTATTTTTCTTCGTTTAATTTTCATCTTTTAAACATGGTACGGCATAAAAAAAATTAAGAATTTTAAGAGGATTAATAAATATCAAAGAGATCCTTCTTTAGAAGTGTATGAATCCATTAAATTAATTAGTTATTGTACTTTTCACAGTTTATTTTATATTTTAAGTATATATTTAGACTTTCTCCAGAAAACCGGAAAATCCAGAAATCCGGGTCACTTCCGGTCCCACGCTCTGCCAGATATTTAGCCTATACAGTTTTACTATTCTCAAGTATCTTGTTCTAATAACTAGATATGTGAATGGAATTAAAAAATCAAATATCTAACTCTGCTTTGGGTATTTATAATTGTGTGGATACTATTAAAAAGAAACGTTAATGGAATTACCTTTGGAAACCTTACAGGATTTGCCAGCAGTAATGCTAGTGTTATGATGGGAAAGCAAAAGAAGAGAAATTTTCTCCATACTGCCTTGCAGTTGCTGTTCGTTGCACGCGTGTATTTCTACCATGTTATTTAGAAGAATAAACTAGAAACAGTTCTAAGCGCCTAAATGAATAAAAAAGAATTTCAAAAATTTACGAATATCAATAGTCAAAAAATTCTCCATATTTGCTGCACAGATGGCTTTCCCTTGAGCAAATGGTGAAAAGAATTTTAGAATAATTTCCTGCAATCTTGTTGTTCTTTACATCTGTTTGTTGCCTTAGAAGATGGCGTTTGTATGGGTTCAACAATTTTAGAAGCATTACAAAATCCCATTACAAAAATGTATTTTGCTTTTATTTTTAGTTTGCATTTTTCTTGGCATTAATTAACTTAATTTAGAATTTTCAAACTGAAGCATTTAAAATCTATAAGTTAAGGAATTGTATTAATACTAATAGTAGGAAACCTGCCATACGGTTACTACTCTGTGAAGTGTTGCTGCCAAACTGTACGAAACACTCTCGTGTATGTACCATCAAGCTTCCTTTTGAAGCAGCGGTTTTTCTACCATCGCCTCAGTAACCAGAGAAAGGAAAACACATTATGCAAGACACTGCTGGAGAAGTAAGGATGAAGTACCCTATGATCTCCTTTTCTAGAAACACATGTATAAACATACAGGTATTTGAAATTCACTGCAGGATTTTATTTCAACTTTGTTCTATAATCCACCATTTACTCATCTCTATTTTAAAATCTGCTTTGGATTTGCTGCTACAAAACTAGGATCTATTTTAAAACGAGGGCCACATTTTTCATTAATGTTTTACGTAGTGTTTTTGGTACGGAAAGACTTTCAAACTTCGTATACTTATCTATTTTGTGCTATAGAACAGAAAAATATTTTTGTATTCGAATTTATTTCATGTAAAAAATTGTCTTATTTCGATAATTTCAACCAATCATTGACAAGTATTCAGTTGTTTATATTTACTCCTTTGGCTGATTAAGCGATGTAAAGCGTATTTAATCTCCATACCTTCGTTTTATTTGCTTTTTTCATTTTAAATTTGCTTTAACCCTAACCTTAGGGTTAGGGTTAATTGTTTCAGAATCGTTTGTTTATGTAGTCGGCACTTAATGTATATCGGCTGAATGGACGTCAGTGATTGGTTGAAATTACAGAAATACGACAACTTTAACATGGAATAACTTATGGATTTCTTTTTTTTTTAAGAAGACTAAGAGAAAAAGATGTTTTATATGACACATTCTACCAGTGTTCCAAGTTTCAAAGTGTTTCGTTAATGAAAAATGTGGCCCCCGTTTTAAAAAAGATCCCAAAACTAGAATAATAGGACGATTAAAACCTCGTTCAATGTCCATTGGTTTCAAATCAAGTATGTTGATAAAATATTGCAAATATCATAACAACAAAATTGTAATGAAAAATTATTGACATTTATTTAACGTAGTCAAAGGTTTTCGTCACCATCGAAAACATTCCATAAGTTCTTTATCATCAGCTATATTTCACTATTTTCGAAAAAAGCAGCGAATTGACAGAGTTGTTTTGAGCAGGGGTCTGTTGTTCGGGTCACTTTCAGTACCGTCAGTGCCATAGGATCTGCCTATCTCGTATCGGTCTTGTCAGTCACGTCCGCTCCTATGGAAAACAATGTGCTGGAAGCAGAGGAAGATGAATGTCTCAGATCGACGCTGACTTTCACCGTTGATTGGCTGCCATAAGCAGCAAGTAAAAAAGAAAGCAAAGTATAGACAAAATGACCATACGTAATGACGACCCTGGTAATGAACCCCCACAAAGATACCTCTATGTAGTCGCTCGATCTCTGCTAGATATAACGACTAATATTTTTTAAATCCAATTATAGATAACGGAGAATATACTGGGCAATATTAATTGTCGTTATACCACAAAATTAAATATTTAAAAGCTACGAACAAACCAACAGGAGTTGCTAGAAATAACAATCAAAACATTGTTTAAAACAGACATTTATTAGTTAAAAAATTCAAGAACGAAAATAAATTATCTCTCTCGTATCTCCTTCTCCAGATAAATTCTCAAAGATAAGAATCAACCATGGAAGGTATTTCCACGCTTTAAAGATGCTATTTCAGAGTATCATGCCTCTCTCGCACACACACAC
>NC_069003.1:32730513-32733706 GCF_001194135.2 Octopus bimaculoides
ATAAGTATTATCAAGTACTGGGGTCGATGTTATTGACTCCCTCCACACACATACACGGGCAAAGGGTTAACTTCTAATTAAATTTTTAGCAATATTTTCCCGTAAACTAGACATCAACCAGTGTTAAGCTCAACCATCTTTTTTTCCATTTTAAACGCTCCATTCCTTTACGTTTGTGAATACGGATTAAAAAAAAAAACATTGAAAGTCCATCCCCACCTCACTCCTCAATTATACGACGAAACTTTTGACTACTTTCAGACAATTACCTTTACGCTTGACCGAACACTTCTTGTTGCTTTTTTTTTTATACATTCAGATCACTTGGTAAATATCACTTTATGTGTTGTCCGTAACAACCAGCCAACTAAAGGCATTATTTTAATTAAACAGATCTCACTCTCTGTCAGCTTGAAACAGCCGAATGGCTACGTCATGTAAATGACAATTCGAAACTTTAACACTCTACACAAAGACTCGAACAAACGAACAACAGCTGTTATTGTGGTTTATACCCAGGTTAACTCTAACCGAGCAGGTCTATGATGAAATGCATTCTTCTTATGGCCATTGCGTCTATCCTTTCCATCACCAAGATAGTCAGCTTTGATGTGATGAAAATTTGACTGTTAATTCTAGCAGTTCGAGTTGCTACGTTTGTTTAGATATGAACACTTTCTGTTTACTGAAGGGGGTTAGTAAGTGCTTTTCTGTTGCTGTGAAACAATGGCTGTACGTGATTCATCACAGGCGTGGCTGTGGGATAAGAAGTTTGCTTCTCAATTAGATGGTTCCGGGTTCAGTTCCACTGCATGACACCGTGGGCAAGTGCCTGCTACTATAGCACCGGACTGACCAAAGCCTTGTGAGTAGATTTGGTAGGCGGAAACTGAAAGAAGCCCGTCGTATATGTTACATATATTTGTGTCTGTGTTTGTCCCCCTACCATCACTTGACAACCGGTGTTGGTGTGTTTGTGTTCCCGCAGCTTAGCGGTTCGGCAAAAGAGTTCGATAGAATAAGTACCACTATTGGGGTCGATTCATTCGACAAAAACATCTTCAAGACGGTGCCCCAACATGGCCGCAATCAAATGACAAACAAGTAAAGGAATAAAGATAGCCATCTATCCGCCCGTCCATCCATCTTCTCTGTCCTCTACTCCAGGGAGGATTGTTGGGGGTAGAGTTTTGAGGCACATCCTGCTTAGGGTCCTATCAGAAGCAGATTCCCAACTGAGACTATGTATATTACCCAACCATCTCGTTCTTGGTCTACTCGTAGGTGTCTTGTCGGTCGACATGGCTTGAGCTATCCGCCTTGCGATTCTTTCTAGAGAGGTTCTAACCGTATGATCGTAATACCGGAGCTGTGATCTCTCAGTGCAGAGAAATATCGGCTTGACCAGGAGAGACTCCTACGTTTCCAAGAAAGAAGACAGGAACAGGATTCAAGAAGTATAATACTACGGTACATACATACACACACATATATAGAGTGGATCAAGGATTAAGACTATTAAAGTGGTGTTGTTGTTGTTGGTGGTGGTGGTGTTGGCGGCGGGGGTCATAATTTGGAAACAGGAAATCTCACAAGAGTCGAGATAAATAGTTATTCATACTCAGGATAAAAGAGATCGTTTAATGTTTAATCCTTTCGTCTTTACTTCGGTCGGCCTCGCACACACGCACGCATGCATGCGCGAACACACATACACAAATACACACCTTGACATGCGCACACGCTTATGGCATTCAGAAAATTACTGTACACTTTTCTGAACGAAACTTATTTTATCAGGATCCACTTTAAACGAAGAACTGATAAAATTAGACGGGTCCAAGCTTGTATTTCAACAATTTGTATAAGCCCTTTCAATAATCTCTCTCTCTCTCTCTCTCTCTCTCCTCTCTCTGTCCCTCCCTCTTTTCTCACACACATGCACTCTCTCCCTCACTCTCTCTCTCTCTCTCTCTCTCTCACACATACAAATTCCATGTTGTGACATGTATGCTAATAAGAATATAACAACAGTTTAATTTTAAAAAACGATATATTAACTGTATATGTGATACAATAACGATATATTTGACACAATATCTAAATAGCTCATCCATAATGATACGATAACGATATACAGGATGTCCATAAATTATCTTTGCAATTTGGAAAATTCAGAAAAAAGAATTGAGGATAACTCAGCAAAGTTTATTGGAAAATATAGGCAAGCAGATAAAGTTTTATTAGAAGCACCAGAACACTTCTACGCGGATTCCATTGGTTGCACGTAATCTGCCGCGTTATCCCTTTCTTTTTCTGAATTTTTCAAATTGTAAAGGTAATTTATGGAAACCCTGCTAAAGCCATATTTAGTGCAATACCAATGAAGGCCGCGTGCTGGTGGAATCGTTACTGTGCCGGGCAAACCATTTAGCGGCATTTGGACCGTCTTTTCGTTTTGGATCCTAGTTCCGCCGAAGTCGACTTTGCCTTTCATCCTTTTGGGGGCAATGAAATAAGTACAAGTTGAACACTGGGGTCGATGTAATCGGCTTACCCCCTCCCCCGGAACAGCTGGCCTTGTGCGAAAATTTTAATCCTATATATTTGGTACAATAAAGACGGCGTGATGGCAAAATCGTTACCGCGCCGGGCAAAATGCTTAGCGGCGTTTCGTCCGTCTTTATGCTCTGAGTTCAAATTCTGCGGAGGTCGACAATGCCTTTTATCCTTTCCGGATCGATGAAAAGATCTTTTCAATCTCAGTCACGAGATTGAAAAGATCCGTTAATTGTATATGATACTGTAAAAAAAAAAAGAAAAGAAAAAGATACAGAAAGTGTTACGGAAATATTTGCAGATGTATTTCAGTTCAAGACGTGACATTGGCTAATGTAATTGCGATGTACAATTTTTTGTTAAGAAGGCTAAGAGAAAAAGATGTTTTATATGACACATTCTACCAGTGTCCCAAGTTTGGAAGTGTTTCGTTAAGAAAACAAGTGTTGCCCGTCAAACCAAAACGATCCTGAATATACTATATCTAGAAAGAAACGAGATGGTCACGGCAAATACCTTTAATCTTTATTGTCCACCGGGAGCTAAACACAGAAATGGACAGAACAACTGATGGGATGAGTAATGCGATATGGTTTTACATAAAATGTGACTTTAAAAATTAAATTAAATATTT
>NC_069003.1:32733881-32754995 GCF_001194135.2 Octopus bimaculoides
ATCTATTTTGTGTTATAGAACAGAAAAAAAAATTTGTATTCGGATTTATTTCATGTAATAACAATACAGAGACAATACAAATGAAGCAATGATCAAGCCATGCTCCAACACCACAAGCCCCGATCTATCGCTGGTACCTTTTTTTTTTCGTCTATTCACACGGTTCCTTGCACGCACAACACTCGTGCAACATGCTCCCATCTCTTTTGGAACGGACACTCCAGCAGACATCTCTTTTCCAGCCACACCTTCCTTTTCAAATGAAAAGTAAAAAATGATCGCACGCACACACACACACACACACACACATACATACATACATACATATATACGCACGTACATACATATGTACGTACGTACAAATATACATACACATACGCGCATGCATATAAATACACACATACACTAACATACATATACATACGCACACATACATGCATGAACCCGCTCACGCACACACACACACACATACGCATACATGCATGCATGCATGCGTGCATACATACATCCATACATACACACACACACATACATACGCACATACATACATACGTACATACATCCGTACTTACGTACGTAAGTACGTACAAGAATGACATGTTATTTTATAAATCTATTTATCTATAAAATGTTGAACTGATGTTAAAAAACTTAGTGAATTTTTTTCATCTTTAATCTCGTCCTTCAAACAAATGGCGTGAAACGTCTGCTAACTCCTGCTGCTACAACTTGTTATTCAAGTTGATATTTCCCTTCATATAACTAAATGACGGTTATGTAAAAAATAAAATAAAATATGTAAGGTTTTTGAAGTAAAGGGGAAAACTATCGGTTTACAAGCTGAAAAACCGTGAACTTTATCACAATACCTTTTAACTATGAGTGAGATATCAGTTTCTAATCTTTTGAACGTTTATTAAATCCTTTACACATATGTATGTGAATGTGTGTGTGTGTATGTGTGTGTGCATTTACATATATGTATATATATATTTACATATAAGTAGTTATTTAAACTTACACTTATACTTATGTATATGTGTGTGTGTATATATATATATATATATATATATATATATATATATATATATATATATATAGAGAGAGAGAGAGAGAGAGAGAGAGATGCATGCACACACACACACACATATATACACATGCATATGTATATGCATATATATATATATATATGCATGTATGTATGTATATATATATATATACATACACACACATGTATATATATATATATATATAACATTACCGGAAATACATATATCTTCATAGGTTCATTTAATTTTATCTCACACACTCTCATAAAATTTTTTTTTTAATCTTACATCTGTGCAACTATGAATACACATTAGGTTGGTTGCTTGCTGGTATAGAATGGTAGTATGTGTATGTGGAGCGCTAAATAATATCAAATGCTGATCAATTTTCTTTGGAGAATTTCTAGACAGATTTCCCTAAAACAACTGAGCCAAGTTGAATTTAAGTTCCATTTGTTATTTTCAATAAAAATCGTTTGGAAAAAATTGGATTTGAAACATGTGTAACAGATCACTTTCCAGATTCGATCTTAAAGCATTTCAGTCTGAGACAAAATCCAGATATTGCTATTATTACCATATTTGGTAATATTAGCATAGCTAGCAATAGGACACCCATGCAGTTATCCAACATACCTGTTGATATATATTGCAGATAATTATATTTGAACAAACAAGGTGCATTTTATGTGGCACCAACATTAGAGTGGTTGTCATGTTTTTGCCAAGATTAAAGGGTCCTCTTGAACCTATGGTAGCTCAAGATGGAGTGAAAAGAAGAGAAGAGAGAGAAAGAGAGAGAGAGAGAGTAATGACATAGGAAGAAGTGAGTGAGAGAAACAGTAAGGGAAAGTAGTACCACTATGCATGTGAGCAAAAGTATTGTCTTCCTTTGCAAAGTATTATGAGTGAAGATGCGTGGCTTAGTGGTTAGGGCATCTAGCTCACGATCGTAAGGTCATGAGTTCAATTCCCAGCGACATGTTGTGCCCTTGAGCAAGACACTTTATTTCACACTGCTCCAGTCCACTCAGCTGGCAAAAATGAGTAGCATCTGTATTTCAAAGGGCCTGCCTTGTCACACTTTGTGTCACGCTGAATCTCCCTGAGAACTACATTGAGGGTACCAAAGCAGACTCTGAAGCATGTGTGAGTTCTTGAACACATCAGATCCTGTAAAATCATCCAACCCATGCCAGCATAAAACATGGACTTTAAAAGATGAAAATGATTCTCCCATCTATACTTTGGTCAGTAGAGAATGGTGAAGTCTATGTTTTACAGATATCCTTTTAATTCAGTTCTTGGAATTGCCACCGAGATGACACTGATGTGTGTGTGTGTGTGTGTGTGTGTGTGTTACTCTTGGAGAGTTAGGGCTTGCCTATATACAGGTGTCAAGGTTGAGTCCAGTGGACTCAGCAGAAGAAACTTTTATGGCACAACAGAAAAGAAGGTGGCTGCACAATATATTTTGAAGTGCAGAAAGCACACATAAGACATCTTGGTTATCCACTGCATCTATTTCTATTTCTAGTTGTCTTTATCTGGTGTTATCACTGGATTAAAGATAGACACAGATGAGAGAGAGAGAGAGAGCGTGAGGTTTATAGTACACAACTCTTCACTGCACTGGCAGACTTGGAACTAGACTTGGGAACAACAGTGACTAAGAAGTGGTTCCACATTCCTCAAAACCCTAAAACTCTCGAACCCAGGCCCCTCTGCCGGATGCAGTTTAAAGTCACACCCAGCTCACATACACACACAAATACACCTATATATATATATATACATATACATATATATGAAGATCTATTGGGGAAACTTAGTCATTGCACAAGCCAGCAGTCATCCTTAAGGACGACTGTATGGTCCTTGTCATTCGGACGGATGAACAGGATGTATGCATGTATGTGTGCATGTATATCTTTGTCTGACATCAGTGAAAGATGTAAATAATAGCAAAGAAACAATAAATAAATCTGTACTTTCAAACAAACAAACAAATATTTTGGTGGTATTTGTTCTGTCTGTGTTGCAATGGGTGCTCCTCTGTCGTTTTTTGCCATCATAAATGCACTGAACCAATTATTGGCTTGTCAGAAAGCTGCAACCACCAACCAACAATGATATTGTTCATAAAAATGTAAAAATTAAAAAAGAGAAGAAGAAACAGACAATAATATCACACAATCTTATTCCTTTTCTATAAATTAATGGTGTGTATTTAAGAAACCAATTATTAACAATTTATTCTGAAAATAGAATACTTCTTTTCTTTGACATTTAAATGATTCTTTCCAACATAAAAAAAATCCTATTTCATTCAGTCATCTTTTAATGCCAGCAAAGTCATTAGACGGTTGGGGTGGGATGTAGGGTAGGGGTGGGGGAGTTGTTAGAGCCTGGGCCAAAATACTTTGCGGCATTTGTTCCAGCGCTCTACGTTCTGTGTTCAAATCCTTGCAGAGGTCAAATTTACCTTTCATCCTTCGGGGCTTGATATGTGCCAGTTAATTACTGCCATTTATATAATCAGATATACTCCTACCTAAATTGCCCATCATATGTATGTACGTATGTGTCTTTGTGTTTGTCTCATGCCATAGCTTGACGACTGGTGTTGGTTTGTTTACATCCTCGTAACTTAGTGGTTCAGCATTAGGAGTTGACAGAATAAGTACCGAGCTTTAATTAAAAACATAAGTACTAGGGTCGATTTATTTGACCAAAACCCTTCAAGGTAATGCTCCAGCATGGACATAGTCCAAAACAATAAGAAGATAAAATGTCTGAAAAAGAAAACCAAGCTGGTCAAGGTTGGATTGTCTGTGATCATGGATTTCTTTGATCAGGGCTCCCTTGAAGCTGAACAATAGCAATAACAGAAACAATTGGCTGTTTCTTGATATGAGATTACTTGACTTGCTAGAAAAAGCAGCTAGGTAAGACCTAGAAAAGGAAGGGCTTATTGAAATCCAAGACGAATAAAAGTCAGATGGCTAAGAGCTGCATTATCTTTGATCATAGGTTTGAACGACCTAGGGTTAAACAACAACAACAACAGCAACAACTGCTGCTGCTATTACTACTATGATTACTACTGCTGCTGCCACCACCACTACTACTATTACTACTATTAAGACTATCACCACCACCACTACTACTTTTTGGAAACTGAACCTGCAGTAAACATATTTTGATATGAGTAAGGCATAAGTGAATGGTGATTCAATAGTACTGTGAGTCAATAAGTTGTTGTGAGTCAATCAATCAATGGCTTTTATTGATCTTCAGAAAAAGCAGCAACAACAACGACAACAACAAAAAAACATGATAAATAGAGCAGAATCAATGAACTGTTTTCAGTCTCAACTGAGGTGTATCCATCAGGGATTAATATGACTTATTTTATTCTAGAAGTGATAATGAGTCTTATCCAGTTGACTCACAAAATGAAGCATTTACTAACACACACTCTCTAGAATGTAATGCACAGAAGCATTGACTCCATCATATCATCATGGCAAATACAGCATGTCTTAGGCATTTTAACCCCCCTTTAGCTTTTAAACTGGCCGTATCTGACCTGAAATATCCTACCTGTTTTATGTTTAATGAAACTGGCCAAATCCAGCCTCTCACACCTACCCTACAATGTCATTATAAAAATTTGCTTCCCAACCACATGGCTCTGGATTCAGTCCCATTGTGTGGTACCTAGGGCAAGTGTCTCCTACTATAGCCCTGGGCCAACCAAATCTTTGAGAGTGGATTTGGGAGACAGAAATTGAAAGACTGTTTATATATATATATATATATATATATATAAATATATATACATATATACATACATATATATATATATATGGTGAGCTGGCAGAAATGTTAGCATGCCAGGCAAAATGCTTAGCGGTATTTCATCTGTCTTTGCGATCTGAGTTCAAATTCAAGTTCGACTGCTATTTCTAGCAGAATAAGTAATCACATAGAGCAGGCATGAGCAACCATTTTTTGAAAAGTGGGCAGCATGAGACATGGTTCAAGTTTGACTGCTATTTCTAGCAGAATGAGTAATCACAGAACAGGCATGAGCAACGATTTTACAAGAAGTGAGGCTACATGAGATATGGATGACCATCATGCAAGCTCCAATACTAAAATATTTCAAGGTAATATTCTTAGGTGGAGCATTCAGGAGGTCCTATGGACCACAGGTTTTGTTTGCCTATAGAACTAAGATAAAGACTCTTTTATCGATCCAACTGGTGTAATGTTGACTGGCAGCCAGGAAAAACAAGGAAGGAGGAAGGAGTCGATGTTTACTGAAGCAGAACACGTGGTGTATGTGACAGTTTACGGTTGGACGATTAAACAGCTGTAACCATTTATTTTAATAGAACAAGTTAAAACAAAATTAGACACAAGTGCAGTGTTAATGTTGATGTTTAGCATTAGGTGAATGTTTTACTGTGTGTGCGTGTGTGTGAACATTTTAGTGTATGTGTTTGTGTTTTAGTGTGTGTGTATGTGTGAGAGAGAGAGAGAGAGAGAGAGCATGTGGGTGTGTATTTTTGTGTGTATGAACGTTTTAGTGTGTATATTTCCTTCTGTACTCTCTTACTTGTTTCAGTCATTTGACTGCGGCCATGCTGGAGCACCGCCTTTAGTCGAGAAAATCGACCCCAGGACTTATTCTTTGTAAGCCTAGTACTTAGTCTATCAGTCTGTTTTTGCCGAACCGCTAAGTTACGGGGATGTAAACACACCAGCATCGGTTGTCAAGCGATGGTGGAGGGACAAACACAGACACACAAACATACATACATATATACGACGGGCTTCTTTCAGTTTCCGTCTACCAAATCCACTCACAAGGCTTTGGTCGGCCCGAGGCTATAGAAGACACTTGCCCAAGGTGCCAAGCAGTGGAACTGAACCTGGAACCATGTGGTTGGTAAGTAAGCTACTTATCACATAGCCACTCCTTCTGTGTCTATTTTAGTCTGGGAGGGAGACAGAGTGTGTGTGTGTGCATGCATGTGAGAGTTTGAATCTAGCTAAAGTCCAATTTGCTTTTTCATCCTTTTGAGGACTGATAAAAAAAAAAGTACCAGCTTAGTGTGTGCACCACTTCCTCACATCAGCTGTTGCATCCTGGATATTCTGCTGGGTTAAGGGTGGGGTAGCTGACAGATGTCTATGGTCTGATGCTTGCCACTATATGACAACCTTAAACAATAAGTTGAAAGCTTGGTACATGCTTACCAAGTCATACTCACAAGTGATACCTGTGGTTTACACCTATACCTCACTGGGTTATTGCATGGGATAATGTTATTGAAACCCAGATCATTATCCAATTTGTACTTACTTACCCATATTTTTGCAGGGTACGATTTGATTGCTATTTCTAGCAGGTACACATTCGATACAAGTGAAGGTATATTGTCTAGTGGTCAGGGTGTTGCACTCGTGATGGATCTAGTCATGATTGCAAGGCCGTGGGTTTGATTCCCGAGCTGGGTGTATGTTGTGTTCTTGAGCAGAACGTCATCTCATATCACTTCACACAATGAAGTCAATACCTGACATGTGATACTCTGTGCATCTGTACTGAAAAAAAAAACGTCTGTTTGATGGAGGATGTATGCTAATGTACAGCAAGAAATTGTAGAACATCTTTCTTGGACTTGAGAGACTACAGTTATTATACAAATGATGCAAAGCAGTGTTTCTCAGACTATTTTTTTTATTCATGCCTCTCTATGATTTGGTTGATAGAAACTAAACAAGCCTGGTATATGTATAAATACATACATATATAAAATTATAATTAAGGGAATCTAAGAGATACTACCATGCTAGAGATAGCAGTCAAAACTTGACTCAAAAACCACATCATGACTGCTATCTCTAGCATGGTGGTATTTCTTAGATTCATTTGTTACTTACATCCCAATCTAAAGCAACACTCACATCCCACCCCAAGAAAGATTGACACAGAAGAGTTATATATATATATATATATATATATGATGGGCTTCTTTCAGTTTCCATCTACCAAATCCATTCGCAAGGCTTAGGTCAGCTGGAGGCTATGAAGAAGACACTCGCCCAAAGTCCCAAAGTGCCACACAGTGGGACTGAACTCAGAACCATGTAGTTGGGAAGTGAACTTCTTACTCATACAGCCACACTGAAGGTCTAATTTGAAGAAGACTTTGCTGCTATTTCTAGCAGTTGAGTCACCACATGGAGGTTTGAACCATAGTTTGAAGAGGATCAAATAAAAACAAACGGAACAAAAAAAAAAAAAATGAAATGAAATAAAACCAAAACACAAATGTTTATTTTCCTGTATTAAATTTTTAATTAGTTTAAGTTAATTAGTCAAAGCTACTAATGCATCAACTATTCTGCCTTTATGTTCTCGAAGTTTTCTTTCAGCCATCATCCGACTTATTTCAAACTCTTCTACCTGGAAAAGACAAAAAGCGCCATTAGGTCTTTAAATGCTAAAAGGTTAAAAGATTCGATCATTTCAAGTTCACAAAAGTACTTTTTCCCAAGAGCAAACAGCCTCAACTAAATTCTCTCTCAAAACTAACCTTCTTATCATGGACCCTCACCTTGTTTAATGAATGGGGTCATATGGTGGTATTGTGATATATAGCATGTCTTAAGTACTTTAACCCTTTAGCATTTAAACTGGCCATATCTGGTCCAAATACTCTACCTGTTTTACGTTCAAACTGGCCAGATTCAGCCTCTCACACCTACCCTACAATGTCATCTTAAATAAAAATAAGCAATCACCTTCATCAAAATCTTGAAGCAACAAGATAACACATGATTAATTCAAAACAATGTGGATGAATAATCTGAATGCTGTAGGGTTAAACTTAGCAGAGCTCACTCCTTTGCAGGACTGACCACAAACAGGTTTCTTACATAGACAAAGAAGGAAGGAGGGAGGAAGGAAGGAAAAAAAGGAAAGGCGGGAGGAAGGAAGGAAAAAAGGAAAGGAGGGAGGAGGGAAGGGAGGAAGGAAGGTGAATCAGCCCTGGTTGATTGGTAGCTGATTTATCAGCTCCCAAAAGAATGGCATAGTTGACCTTGGTAGGATTGAACTCAGAATGCAGAGAGCTGAAATAAATACTTGACACTGCTTAAGTCAGTAGCCATCATTTCCCTATGTAGCCTCAACGAGCAAGTCACGCTCCATCTTTTAACCCAGCATGTACGATTGTCATTTATATAAATACATGCGCAGCTTAGCAGAGTAATCTCTCTTACAAACACACATTTACTGATGACTCACAATTGTCTCTCAGCTCGTTTGTACCTAACTCTGTTAGTGTTAATGTATTTAATAAAGAGAGGATAAAAAAGCTAATTTGACATGATTGTGTGATGAGACATAGACAACTAAAGTTAAGCTAAATGTTACCATATATAATATTACCATATTACCATATTTAACCCTTTTGTTATCATATTTCTGTTGAGATGCTCTGTGCTTCTTTCAATTAATTTTAAATATAACAACGGATTTAATAAAATAACTTAGTTATCATTAAGCTAGTGTTAGGAACATAAATTGTTACTAAGGTCTGGTGGAAGGTTTTAATTCAGAACTTTAGAAAAGAAGATATTTGTACTACAGGGCCAGAGGTGGTTTCAAGCGGGTCGGTATCAAAGGAGTTAATATGGTAACAATGTTAGCATATTACAGAAAGTATTAAAATGTTAGCATATTTAATACAGATGATGGATACTACAAAAAACATAAAAGCAAATAAATATATGGTCAGACACAGGCTGTTAAATAGTTTTGAGTTCATGTAAGCATATATAATGCGTGGTGCTTAAAAAATAAAGCCAACTAGAGAAATAATTATGATAAGACAGAGATAATTAAATTAGAGATAACATACTTAACCCTTTCATTACCATATTTCTGGTGAAATATACCAACTTTGTTCCAATTAAATTTTAAAATAATGAAAAATTTATTAAAATAACATTAAACTGGCTTAAGGCGGTGTGAACTGGCAGAGTCGTTAGCATGCTGTGTAAAATGCTTATTAGCATTCTGTTTGTCTTTATGTTCTGAGTTCAAATTCCGCTGAGATTGACTTTGCCTTTCATCCTTTCAGGGTCGATAACATGCTGGGCAAAATGCTTAACAGCATTTTGTCTGTCTTTACATTCTGAGTTCAATTTCTGCCAAGGTCAACCTTGCCTTTCATCCATTCATCATTATCATCATCGTCATTTAATGTCCATTGTCCATGCTGGCATGGGTTAGACTGTTTGACCAGGGCTGGCATGCTGGAAGGCTGCACCAGACTCCAGTCTGATTTGGCATGGTTTTCTACAGCTGGATGCCCTTCCTAACGCCAACCACTCTGAGAGTGTAATGGGTGCTTTTACGTGCCACCAGCACGGGTGCCATTTGCATGACACTGGGGTGCTTTTACATGCCACTGGAATGGATGCCAATCTGCATGAGACTAGTATCTACCACGACTGCAATTTTGCTCGGTTTGATGGGTCTTCTTCTCAAGCATGACATAATGTCAAAGGTCTCATGCCTCCATGAGGCCCCCATTCAAAATCATTAAGTAGCAGTTATTCACTGGGGTTAATGTAACCAACGCCCCACTAAAATTGCTGGCCTTGTGCCAAAATTTGAAACCAATATTAAACTGGTATTTGGTGCAGCCTTCCAGCTGCATAAATTAACATAAATTAACATGAAATTTTAGGGGAAGATTTTAATTTCAATTCCTTTAAAACCAGAGGTTGGTTTATAGAACCAGGGGCAGGCTCAGATGAGTTGGTATCAAAAAGGGCCAATGTAGTTTGATTGTGTGGTAAGAAATTTGCTTCCTAACCACATGGTTTCAGGTTCAGTCCCACTGTGTGGCAAGTGTGTTCTACTTCAGCCTGGTGCTGACCAAAGCCTTGTGGAATGTCTTTAGTCACATGTTTTCTCAATCAAGGCAGATATATAGATAAAACCAGCAGCATCAGTTTTTATGAACAAATGGTTATTTTCTTGTATCAGTCAGTGAAGACATCAGCAATTCACAACTATTTATAGCAACAACCAGTAATCTTTAATCTCTAATAAGCTCTATACTACATTGTTTTAACCTTTTGAAAACAAGGTGCAGGTGTAGCTGTGTGATAAGTTTACTTCCCAACCACATGGTTCTGGGTTCAATCCCACTGCATGGCAATTTGGGTAAGTGTATTCTACCATAGCCCTGGACCAGCCAAAACCTTGTGGGTGGATTTCGGAGACAGAAACTGAAAGTAGCACCTTATGTAGAGATGTGTGTGTGTTTGTCCCCTTTGAGGGTAAGACGCAGGCTTGGCTTTGTGGTAAGAAGTTTGCTTCCCATCCACATGGTTCTGGGTTCAGTCCCACTGCACTGCACCTTGGTTCAATCAAAGTTTTTTGAATGGATCTGGTTGATGGAAACTGAAAGAAACCTATTGTGCATGTGTGTGTATGCATGTGTATGTGTGTGTGTGTTTGTCCTCACCATCACTTGACAACTGATGTTGATTTGTAACTTAGCGCTTCAGCAAAAAGTGACCAATAGAATAAGCACCAGGCTTTAAAAATCGGTACTGGAGTTGATTTATTTGAATAAAACCCTTCAAGGCAGTGCCACAGTTCAATGAGTGAAACTTAAATGATAAAAGACAGATCTCAAAGGGTTAACAAAAACTTAAACCCTTAAGGATATAAGCATCAGAATTTTAAAGAATCATTGAAATTAAACCCGCAACTAATTAATGTAAACTTCGTTATAGCTGACTAAGCATGCAATATTGTCTAATACAATTAGAACAAGCTCAAAAATAGAGAGTGACAGAATCGATTTTCTAACTGTAATTATATATTAACGACAAAACCAAGAGGTATGTTATGCTAAAAATAGTTTAAGTCAATCAATTACATAATAAATGAAATAAGCTTTGTGTGCAAGTATTCCCAAACTACTTCTATCCTGATATAGTAATCAGGCAATAGAATCAATTTGACTTTAATCTTTGTCATTCAGATGTCTGATTTCCCATGCTGGTATGGGTTTGAGGAGTCAGTTTTAACCCTTTCAATACTAACCTACCCGAGTCTGCTTATGATTCCATGATGCAAAGTGTCTCTTTTAAAATGATCTTTACTAAAACCTTCCATCATAATTTCATGCTATATTTAGCTCTAAATGCACACACACACATATATGACAAGCTTCTTTCGGTTTCCATCTACCACAGCTTTGGTTAGCCCGAGGCTATAGTAGAAGACACGTGCCAAAGGTGCCATGCAGTGGTACTGAACCCAGAACCATGAGGTTGGGAAGCAAGTTTCTTACCACACAGCCACTCCTGCACCAATTTCATGTAATGGGGGGAAAATTGGGAGCGTGCATGCATACATTCTGGCATGCATCACATAATTTTTTTTTAATTCCAAATTTCATTTTATGGATGGATATTTATTGTAATGTGTGCTAGGAGATATATGTGTGTGCCCTTACAATTTGGTTGTTTTTTTTTCTTTTTTCCCCCATTAAATTCTGATTCAATCGTAACTTACACCACCTGAAAGGTATTTGTAGAAAATTTCATTAAAAAATAAATATCCATTTTTCTGAAAGTTATGAAGAAGCAACGCCGAGTGGTGTGAATTATCCGAAACTCCTCTCCTCCAACTCCCTCCGAAAATTTATTTTCCCTAACAAATTCCGATACAATCTGAATTTACACTATTTTTAAGGTATTTGCAGAAAATTTCATTTAAAAAGCGCCGAGACAAATGAATTATACGAAATTTCTCCTCCCTCTTCCATAGAAACTTTCTTTTTCTCTACAAATTCCGAAATAATTGGAATGTACGCCATACGATAGGTATTTGTACAAAATTTCATTAAAAATATCCATTTTTACTGAAAGTTACGTGGAAACGAAGTTGGTGGGATTCAAACGTATAGTTTTGTCGAATTTTGAATATCTAAGGGAAGTTACTAAGTTCTTGGTGAAATTCAAGGGGAAACAACCTTGCAAGTCTACCGTCCAGTTTCTCCAAACCATTCTAATGCTGTTTGGCCCCCAGTTCGACCCTGATTCAGTAATTGTGACCACTTTATCTTTTCGATGTATATCGACAAAAAACATCACTATAACTTTCCCAGCAAGCTAACGGATTACGAAAAGTCTAACCCATGCCAGCATGGAAAGAAACCAAGGTTATGACAATTGTAGAGGTGGTGGTCGTGGTCAACATGGTGGTAGCCAAAAGAGTGTTCGTATTGATGTCCAGTAGTAGTAGTAGTAGTAGCAGCACAAACCAGATGTAGTTCATTCCATAACATACTATATCCTTACTTTGTGTTGTATTGGTGACAACGATCTGTCCTTGAATAGATCCTGCAGTAAGTTTTTCTAAGAGAAGTGGTTGTTGGTTATTTTGGTCAATCTTTCTCATAGCTGAGAGAGAGAGAGAGAGAGAGAGAGAGAGAGAGAGAGAGAGAGAGAGAGAGAGAGAGAGACAGAGAAAAGAATCAGCTTCAGTACTTGACTGGTTTCTCATTGAATAAATAGCAACCCTAGCAGAATTTGAACTCAATGTGCAGACAGCTGGAATAAATATCACCAAGCATTTTTATCTCAAAAGAGAAAGTAGATTTAGAAGAAGAAGACAGAGAGATAACTTACAATTAAATCAACGTCTTCTTTATTAATTTTCACTTTGGAGAGTTCTTTTTCTTTTTCTTGTTTCTCACTAACTTCTTTTGTTTTCCGATCATTCATCACCTTCATAGCCTGCAATAACAACAACAACAACATCAATACAGACACAACACCGACTTTCTGGACATCGATAGTCCAGAACCTCTTATCAAAATGATCAAAGGTCCTTCCCAAGCCATAGCCTCATAAGATCAGTTTCACGGGTTCTGTGATGTATATATTCCCCTCTCCGGACAGGACCCCAGCCTATCACAAGATTACTCCCTTTTATCGGCTGAGTGGACTGGAGCAATGTGAAATGAAGTGAAAGAGTGAACTCCAGAAAAATCAACGTTGTTCCTATATGTGCATGTTCAGTCATAATTGAGGGTACACGGCTGTAAAGGTTAAGGTCTTGCTGGAGTTCACTCTTTCACTTATTTCAGTCATTTGACTGTGGCCATGCTGGAGCACCAGGACTTATTCTATCGGTCTCTTTTGCCGAACCGCTAAGTTACGGGGACGTAAACACACCACCATCGGTTCTCAAGCGATGTTGAGGGGGACAAACACAGACACACACACATATATATATATATATATACGACAGGCTTCTTTTAGTTTCCGTCTACCAAATCCACTCACAAGGCTTTGGTCGGCCCGAGGTTATAGTAGAAGACACTTGGCGGTTCGGCAAAAGTGACCGATAGAATAAGTACTAGGCTTACAAAGAATAAGCCCTGGGGTCGATTTGCTCGACTAAAGGCGGTGCTCCAGCATGGCCATAGTCAAATGACTGAAACAAATTCCAGAAAGGAACGGGCGGAATAATCCTCAAAAGTTTGTTTTTTTCCAACTAAATCCGATATAAACGGAATTTAGATGTCCTGGAAGGTAATTTGGAGAAAATTCCAATAAAAATATTTATTTTTCTTCAAGTTATAAAGAAACAGAGTTAATGGGGGCAGAATGTCAACAGTTTGCCGTGTTCAGCAATGAAAAAAAGAAGTCTCGAACAATGGCATTTAAGAAGTGACTTGTAAACACATATTCGTTTCGTTTACTCGAGATATCCAGGAATACTTTTATATTTCCCCCGGAATGTTTTGGTTTTATTAATTAATCCCGCAGAAATGTTTACAAAAACAAAAACAAAAAAATACCAAATTATATTTGATTTGTTAATTATAGTAATTTTGGCATTCTTTCGTTTTGATTACATTTTACGTCATTTCTAAAAAAAACGAAAGATCGCCACAGAATAGATGATGAACAAGCGTACTGACAGAATTTGAATTCGCTATCTTCCGCTTACCGGTCGACCACGTTTAATTAGACTGCCATCCAGTTTAATATCATTTACATTGAATAATTAGCGATTATATTTTGTTTCTTAATTTGTCAGCAAAAAAAAAAAATATTACATTATATTTTTAAACGTTGTTCTGTGAATTATCGCGGAGGTTTTATTTGGTAATGTCGTTATGTCTGGAGTTCAGATGTAAAAGATCCGTGAACGGATAATACGAAACTTTAGAAACTCTGAAATCGCAGGTCATAAAGCGAATAAAAAGATAAAGGATTCCAATATAAAACATTAGTCAATTTTTCAAATATAAATGTATTCTCTGGTGATCTTGCACCTATATATTGGTAGCGTACCTACACAAGTCAGCCCTCCACACACACACACACCGACTTCGTTTCCTCAGTGAAACATTCTACAATATAATGTTTCAGATGGTATAGATTACGATTATATCGGAATTTAATTTATTTAACGCAAAGAAATAAAAACAAAAAGAAAATATTGGTGGGCACATATTTTTTTTTTAATTTCAACTTTCATTTTGTAGATATATATATATATGTGATGTATCAGTATATATGTGTATACGCGCTCACCATTTTTTTTTTTTTTACGTTAATCTGAAAGTTGTTTGTAGAAAATTTCATTTGAAAATATTCATCTTTCGAAAAGTTATTAGGGAAACAAATTCGGATGGGTATTTTTGTGTAGGTGTGCCATACCTGGTTAAGTAAAGAATATTAAGGTAACTAATTATAGAAATAAAGTATAGCTTTTATTAACTGATCGGATTACGACGAAATTACCGAAATAAATATAAATACTCATTTAAGTAAGAAAAACTAGTTTATTATTGTAAGATTGTTATAAAAAAATTATTTCTGTCTCTTTTCTTTCATACTCGGTAAGGGAGCACATGTGCAGAGCGAATGGAATTCAAAAGAACTGTTGATAATTACTTACATCCTGGATGCTATATGAAGATATTTCATATTCTTCGACAAAATCCGTAACCTTTTCCAAGTCAGCCGCTCCTGAATCATGTTTGGCGACTTTCTTCGCCTTTGATCCTTTCACAGAATCCTGATCGTTATTGTGGACTTCCTCGGCTGCCATTTTTAATCGAGAAACTTAGTAGTGTTAGAGTTATGTACCTTTGAAATCTAGTTAAATCCTCTTTATTTCCCTTTACATATACTGCCTTTCCTCGAAGTTTTGGCGTTTACTCCGTGGCCCTAGTGTTTAAGGTGTTGCACTCACGATTATGAGATCATGGGTTCGATTCCTAGGCTGGGCAGAGCGTTGTGTTCTTGTGTAAAAATATATCATTTTACGTTGCTCAGCAATCACTTCGACATCTGATGTGTGGCACATGTCGATTTGATGGACATTTTTCTGATTGCTCCAACTTAACAGATAATTGTTGTCTTTCTGAGCTTCCTCAGAGAGACTGAAAGAAGCTCATTGTGTGTGTTAGTGGAGAGGAGGCGGAAGCGTGGCAACACATTAATCGAGCACTGACAGCAACGACCGCAGCACCAACACCAGCACTACAGCTGGAGATGACGACCACACCAGCACCAGCAAAGCTACCAATCCCACGCCCAGTACATACATACATACACAGATACAAACAAACAAATAAATACTCCAAATAGAAAGGAAACTGACTTAGATGGGATTTGAACACAGAGTCAGAAATAACACTGCAAAGCATTCAGTCTGATGTTCTAATGATTCAAACAGTTAACTGCCTTAATGAATATAAATTGTGATTGAAAATTAGTAGAACTTTAACCAAGCTCTGAAAGCAAAGAACAGGCATGGCTTTTTGGCAGAAATTTGCTTCCTAACTACATGGGTCTAAGTTCAGTCTTGCTGTGTGGCATCTTTGGAAAACATCCTCTACTGTAGCATCAAGCCAACTAAAGCTTTGTGCATGGGTTTGACAGATGGAAACTGAAAGAAGCCCATAGCATATGTGTATGTATATATTTGTGTGTGTGTGTGTGTGTCTCTCTCTCTCTGTATTTTAAAATTATGTGATAGTTGTAAACAAGTGACATACAAGTGATGTCCTGCATTTTCAGTCTTCCATGAAAACATGTCTGGTCATGAGAAGTATCAAGTTTCTTGGAAACAGATGAGGATTGACAACAGGAAGGGAAAGTTCCTCCATAGAACAAAAATTTCACCTCAACAAATTCCATCCGATCCATGCAAGCATGGAAAAGTAGACATTAATAATTACAATGATGATGATGATGATGACGACGACAATGGCAGTGGCGGTGGTGGTGATGGTGGCGACGACGACGATGATGATGAATTGAGACCTCATGCTTTAATATAAATATGGACAAGTTTGCCTTCAGTTCTGAAACTATTATTCAGGAACAAAAGCATTGCTTTCAAATTAGAGTAAATCATTGCTTTTGATTGCCTCAGCAGCAGTCATATTGTTGGATTAATAAAAAGCCTTTGTTGTATACGATGTCTCTCATCACATATAATAAAAGGTGGGGTGAATTTAAATTATCTTAGTTACACTTATTTTATATCATAATAAATATTATTTGCCTGTTTGTTTGATTATGAATAAATAATGATTTATGTATGGACAATACAAGAACAAAGCAAAACAAAGTCACAAGTTAATGTGTAAATATTAAATACTGAGGCGTATGTAGATTATACAAATAAGCTCAGGTGTGGCTTTCTAGTTGAGAAGTTTGTTTCCTCGCTATAGGATTTTCATGGGTTCAATCTCACTGTGTGGCAGCTAGGGTGAGTGTCTTGTACAATAATCCTGGGCCAACCAAAGCCTTGTGACTGGACTTAGTGTGCGTATGTGTGTGTGGTGAGTGTGTGTGTGTGTGTGGTGTATGTGTGGTATATATATATATATATATATATATATATATATATATACACACACACACACATATATTTACATGAAGTTAAGTATATGTCCAGTCATAGAATGACCAATGGCTTTGCATCCATAAAGCTCTTAGCTTTATAAATGACTCATCGGGCTCTAATGGCCAAGAGCATATAACCTCTCTTCCTTCCTTCTTTTTTCCGTTTCACCATTTCTAGTGACCTTGAAAGGTCATGGGTACTGTTTTTCCCTTCTGACTAAATGATACAAAAATAAAATAAAATAAAAAATAACACCACAAAATATTTTCCACAACAAAGATTTTTTAAAGATAAGACCATTGGCATAGTAACTGACAAAGGGCCCTACCTAAATTATCATGTCTTTCCTCTTTGTCAACCTGTAAGTCCACTTCATGGTTCCAGTGGATAAAACGGAAAAGGCATTGCCCTAAAGCAGTGATTCCCAAACTTTTTCAGGCTACTGCCCCCTTGACACCCGGATCACATTCCTAGCGCCCCACCCCAACTAATCATCACAAACATAGACCTCTTTCTGAAGCAAATTCAAAGCAACTGTATTTCACAAATAAAACTTAACCTAATGAACCCATTATTTTGCTGTTTTTACGCTATTATCACCCCACTTTTTACATCAACCACTACCCCATTATTGCCCCACTTTTCTTCAATGCCCCCTTGGAACTTTCCACCGCCCCTCTTTGAGAACCACTGCCCTAGAGCATGGTGAGGGAGATAAACTGGAACAGCCACTGTGACTCACAGGGCCTCATTCTTGAGGATGGCTATTCAGCTATTCCTGCCCTGATAGCGGTGAGTAGAGATGCAGTCCAAGTGTTGGGGAGTGGGGTGAGAGAATATTGCCACAGGTCTCCACTGCCACAGGCTCAACCATAAACCTGTCAGAAAAGTTTCTATGTCAAGATCCTTATATTCAGGAAAAACACACACAGTAAATAGCTTCAAAGATACGAGTGACTTTTCTATTAAATCATGGTGTACGACCTTCAAAATATAACATTGAGTGCCTTAACGTATGCTGCTGCTGTTGCTGTTGCTGTGGTTGTTATTGCTGCTGCTGCTGTTTGTTACTGCTGCTGTTTGTTGCTGTTGGTGTTGTTGTTGCAGTTGTTGTTTGTTGCTGTTGTTGTTGTTTGTTGCTGTTGCTGTTGGTTTCATTGCTACTGCTGCTGTTGCTGTTGTTGCTGCCGTGGCTCTCTTTACTCTTTTACTTGTTTCAGTCATTTGACTGTGGCCATGCTGGAGCACCACCTTTAGTCGAGCAAATCGACCCCAGGACTTATTCTTTGTAAGCCTATCGGTCTCTTTTTCTATCGGTCCCTTTTGCTGAACCACTAAGTTATGGGGACGTAACCACACCACCATCGGTTGTCAAGCGATGGTGGGGAGATAAACACAGACACACAAACATATATATATATATATATACATATACATATATACGACGGGTTTCTTTCAGTTTCTGTCTACCAAATCCACTCACAAGGCTTTGGTCAGCCTGAGGCTATAGTAGAAGACACTTGCCCAAAGTGCCACGCAGTTGGACTGAACCCAGAACCATGTGGTTGGTAAGCAAGCTACTTACCACACAGCCACATTGTTATTGTTGTTGTCTTAAGATAGCTGTGTATAATGAAAAGGAAACTTTGACTGCTATTTTCCAGAGGTTGCCCCCATTCACTCCTTCTCTTGTTCGGTTTTAAGCATGGAAAGGAAATTTGCTTTTAACTGATGCAAACCCAAGTTCAACCCAGAGGGTCCAAAGCGTTTTCATTGCCCCCCACAAAATTTGAGAAGGGGAGATGCGCTTGTTCCCCCGTTCCCATGTTTATATGTTTTGTTGGTCTAATTTCATATCCAGGTCTCCCTGTCCTTGATAACTTATAAAACTTTGAAGTTCTAATCAATAATCAATAATTAATTTGACCTACAAATGTTGTCTGTAAAGCACATCTATCTGTTGTACAAAATTTCCATTGTAAGGAATCACTATTTTGTTGTACTCTTTGCTAGAAATAGCAGCCAAATCTCTTTCAAATCATAACCTGTTGTATAAAAAAAATGGCTGCATAGGACACTATTACTTGATGTATAAACTGATGAGCTGGTCATGGCTGGAACACCTTTAATTGTGGATCTACTCAGTCAAAGCTCAATGAGCCTAAATCGCACCAACACCAATAGCAACAACAGAGTTTGGGATCAAACAAACAAAAGAGTCTCCTATGTTGAGGGGATATGGTTAATTCTAGTACTTGACTGGTAATTTTATTGATTCTGAAAGGATAAAAGGCAAAATTGACTTCAGCAGGATTTGAACTCAGAATATAAATAATGATTTCTAACAAAGGGACATGGTCACAAAACTAAACAGAAGGTTAAAAAATCAATGAGATCAATTCAAGCATTTGACTGATATTAATTTATTGAATACCAGAAGAATGAAACACGAAAGTGACTTTCATATGATATGAACTCAGAAGACAATTGTTTCTTAACACAATAAGATATTTTTATCTATGCTCTGTTGATTCTACTAATTCACTAACCTCAATTATTATATTCATCTCTAACACTGACACAACTTTTATGATGTCAGAGTGTGACATGAGATATATTTCTGTCAGGTCATGCAATGGTATAGAGACTCTCTCCTTGGTATTCATTGCAATTTTGCTATTACAAAATACCAGCATTTTTTAGTCTTTACTGTTATTTGCAAGTAAAGGCTAATTTAAATTATGTTATTAGTACCTTACATAAAAAAAAGTCATAAAAATAACAATACTTCAAACTAACTTTGGCTTGTCTTTTACAAAAAATACCAACATTTTTGTGAACATTCTTACAAACCTAAATACCACATTCGGTCGAGCTTTGATGAATGTTCCATTACTTGCTATTAAAACTATTTAACATGGATAATAGGATTCCACTGAAAGCATTATTTCCAGTTTTGAGCAGGGAAGGTGCATGTTACACAAAAGGGATTTTAAAGCTCAGGTTCAAATCTCTATGGAATTGTTCCAGTATTTTAATGCCCCTAGAGATATACGTAAAAAGCAACATTGCCTATTGTGTCCCTATGCAGTACTTTTCTATTTCAATCTTTGTTAACAAGCTTTATTTCCATTTTCTGTATGGGGGGGGGGATCAGAGAAAACAAACGTTGATTCTCAGTGGGTAGACTATCTCATTCCCAGTAGAATTGGCTTTATTTGCTACCATATTATTCTATGGAAACACACAAGTGACACAATTTCCTACTGCCTTTTTCTCTAACAATTATATCATTAAATATTGATATTATTCAGTTTTATTCTATTACATATTCTTTAAAAATCCATTTTAATCTCTTATTCTGGACTTCTCATAATAGAAATGTTATTTCCCTCTATTTTCTTTGAAACAAATTTTACCTCACTATTTGTAAAATTAGCTTGGCATTTCTAATAAAGAATCTGCAAGGTTATTTAATAAAGTCAGGAGATATGAGAGATGAATATATTTATTTAACCACTTGACATCCTTAGGATTATGGACATTTCACAGCCTTCTTCATGTAGTAATAAATTAAGTGTAGAATAAAATTGTCCGAACCGACTTAATGTCTGGATCAGGAAAAAATGAATGATCTATGTTTCAACACCTGGTGACCTATGGAAATAGAATTTTTTAAATGACAGCTGACCTCATAAATTCTGATGTGGTATACATTAGACAAAGGAAAAAATGTTGTAGTGAAATCTAAGTTATGGTTTCTATCCTTAAGCTAGGCAGCCAAAAAAAAAAATGATCCTCTACACATTTTTATCACCAAGTAATATTTTATTCAATCATCAATACTTTCATATTTTTCACTTGAAAGTATTTTGCTTAGAAATCATTGTCATTTTTAATTTTGTTCATAAATTCTGAGCAACTTTGTGAAATGTTTGTTTTAGTCAACACAAGTTCCCTGACTATAAACTCTGCTACATCATCCCTCTTATCTGATTATACCACACACTATTTATTACAGAAAACACTTGTTCAACTGTAATATATATATATATATATATATATATATATATA
>NC_069003.1:32756262-32759789 GCF_001194135.2 Octopus bimaculoides
ACTACACTCTCTGAGTGGTTGGCGTTAGGAAGGGCATCCAGCTGTAGAAACTCTGCCAAATTAGACTGGAGCCTGGTGTTGCCATCTGGTTTCACCAGTCCTCAGTCAAATCGTCCAACCCATGCTAGCATGGAAAGCGGACGTTAAACGATGATGATGATGATCACATGTGGATTGTTGGCGATTTTTTTCCTCCGACTTCCTTTTCTCTTGGACTTTCGTCTATCTCCTGTTTCTGAAGAAGAGCTTTGCTCGAAACGTAAAGCACCTTTTCTTTCCTTCCCTGAACGTCTTTTAATACTTTGCATGTACCATGTCCTACATATACTTATATATATATATATATATATATATGTGTGTGTGTGTGTGTGTGTATATATATAATTTTTTTTATATATACCAAGGCCTATTTTATGGTTGACACAAATCTATAGTAGAAGACATTTGCTTGAGATGCTGCATAGCAGGATTGAACCCAAAAACATTTTGCTGTGGGGGTGAACTGCCTAACCACATGCTTGCACCCATTGTGTTCCTGTCTATCCTAGTATCCCATACTAGGGCCATGTATAAAAACACTCATGCTGGCACCATGTAAAAAGCACCCAGCTCACTCTGTAAAGTGGTTTGGCATTAGGAAGGGCATCCAGTTACAGAATCCATGCCAAAGCAGATAACTGGAGCCTGGTACAGCCTACCAGCTTGCCAACTCCCGTTAAACTGTCTAGCCCTTGCCAGTATGGAAAATACGATATTTTGACTAATTGGTAATTAGAGTTTGATAAATAAATACATAATTGAAATAAGAACTGAAGTTAATATGATGAACTAAAACTGATGGTAGTGCTCCAGTATGACTCCAGTTCAGTAACTGAAAGTAGTAAAAGAATAAAAGAATTGTGTGACATGCTAAACATTTTATAACTTTGTGTAATTGACACCTTGCTATACTAAAATTGTTAATTCTATAATGTGGCTACAAAAAAATCATTACTGATTTACGACGCCATTCAGTGGATAATTAAAAAGTTTCCCACCTGCGCTGTAAATTACTAAACATTAAGGTGTCTTGGTGAGCTAGTGCCAGCTTAACCCTTTAACATTAAGATTATTTTGTCAAATATAATGCCTATTTATTCACAATGTTTTGAATTAATCATGCATTATCTTGTAGCTCTGTGATTTCAATGATGTGATTGCTTGTTATAAGAATTACATTGTAGAAGAACCATCTTAAAGGGCTTTTAGTCAAACAAATCAATCCCAGGACTTATTGTTTGTAAGCCTAGCACTTATTCTATCGGTCTCTTTTGTTGAACTGCTAAGTTATGGGGACGTAAACATACCAACATCAGTTGTCAAGTGATGGTGGGGCAACAAAAACACACACACATAAATACATACATATATATATATGACAGGCTTCTTTCAGCTTCCTTCTACCAAATTCACTCACAAGGCTTTGGTTGGCCTGAGGATATAGTAGAAGACACTTGCCCAAGGTTCCACACAGCGGGACTGAACCCAGAACCATGTGGTTGGGAAGTGTGTTGTGCTTCTTACCACACAGTCACACCTGCACCTATATATATATATATATATATATATGACAAGCTTCTTTCAATTTCCATCTACCAAATCGATTCACAAGGCTTTAGTCAGCCTGAATCTATAGTAGAAGACACTTGCCCAAGGTCCCACGCAGTGACTGAACCTAGAACCATGTGGTTAGGAAGCATGCTTCTTACCACACAGCCATGCCTACACCTGATGATATTGGAAAAAAAATCTTTTTTTCCATTCACATTTATCTTATACTATTTTAGGGTTTGTCTTACCATACTGGCTGGCATGGCTTTTGTCTGTATAGCTGCCAATAATTGGCACATCTTCAAAGACATAACAGAACAGGTAAGGTAAGTCTATTCTAAATGCAGGTATGGTAACAGTTTGTTTACTGGAGTATGTTAAACTTGAGGAAAGGATTTGTGGGTGAAAATTTTTACTCTCACACAACTATTTCTATCATGAAAAATGTATTTATATCATTTCTTGTTTTCTTTCTTATTTTTTTGTTTGTTTGTTTTTATTTCTATTCTTTTAACTGTTTACTTGTCAAATAACTGTTTACTTGTCAAATAACAATGGCGTTGGTGAAGAAGCAAAAAAAAAAAAAAAAAAAAAAAAAAAAAAAACTTACATGTCAACTTCATTGACAGCAACGTATACACACAAAACGCGAAGGTAACCATTGAAATGCTGACTGTGATTTTAATGTATCTTTCCATGTGTTATATTGACAGCATTACTGTAAGGACTAAGAATGGTGATCATGATGTCTTCAATGAATATAGAAGTGATAAAGAGTTTTGTTGAAGATTCAGGTTTGTAAGAAACAAAAATAATTTACTGAGCTCTTATGATCAGGGATTTTGCAAAGTATATAATCAGGAGCTTTGCTTCAACCTTTGATTATCCCTTTTTTTTTTTCTTAGACATAAATATATCAAGGACTTTATTATCTAATGTGTTCTTTTTCTAAAAGGACTTGTTGTGACTTGAGGGAGATTTAGTTACTCTTCTTATCAGGTTGTACAACCACATAGATCCTGCCTAGCTGGCCTGCCTTCTATTTGAGAAGTAAGGAACCTATGAGCTTTACACCTTCTTTCTAAATGAGTAAATAAAACACTTAATGTGGTGATATTTCATTGAACTTCATACATGTTATTTGTGTTACTTAGTCACTGGTTAACCCTGATCAAAAGCACTTCAGCCATGGCTATTCAAGGGCATTGTTTACCTAGGACTATATTATGCAATGTATGCTTCCTTTCCAAGACCCTGAGTGTAATTTGAGGGAGATTTGTTGTTTCCCCAGATAGTCCATACAATCCAGAGGTTAGGACTCCCTAAAAAAAATCCCTTGGTTCCAGCAACAATGATCACCACCAGTGGTTTGTTCTTGCCACTGACCATGAATCCTGGCATCTCAGTCCACCAAGCAACAGCCTCCTTTGAAGACACCCTCAAGAACATACTTGCAAACAATAGAAAGAGAAAGAGAGAGAGAAAGAGAAAGAGGGAGAGGAAGAAAAGCAGAGTCACTACAACCAGCCCTGATCAGCTCACCTTACCCCTGCAGCCTCCATGGTCTTACTTTTTGTCTGTCCCAAATCAGACTTGTCAGACATCAGCAAGCCTGCAGCAGAAGTGGATGTCTTCTTTAAATCTATGTTCATGAAGCCAAGCCATGATATATATATATGTGATCTTCTTCTAGCACATTAGCAGACCACCTAGTGGCCTCCTTTATATATATTTTTATATATACATACATACATATACATATATATATACATATATATATATATATATATGTATGTATGTATTGTCTTTGCTGAAACTTGTTCAGTCCAAGTTGATTACTTTCATATGTAGCATGAATGTAGAGTTTCATATTTATTATTCAACAGTTTACTGAGAGTGTGAGAGAGAGAGAGAGAGAGAGAGAGAGAGAGAGAGAG
>NC_069003.1:32760255-32764827 GCF_001194135.2 Octopus bimaculoides
TATATGTATATACTTATGTATATACTTATGTATGTATTTATGTGTGGTGTATAACCACACACACACACATATATATATATATATATACATGCATAGCTACAGATGTATACACCCACACCTTATGTATATATATATATATATATATAATGTCCCATAATCAAAAATTATGTGAATGTCATTATTTCTACCTCGTTTCAGTACTAATTTTCTGCTTTTGTTGTTTGTTTACTCCATTATTTGTTTCATTTTGTTTCTTTACAATTCCTCTTTCTCCTTCTTCTTCTTTCTCCTTCTTCTTCCTTTCCTTCTTTATTCTCACACACCCATTCTTTTCATTATTGCTTCTCTTCCCTCCCTTCTGTCTTTTTCTTTCCCTCTCTCTCTGTCAATAGCTTTCCCTTACTTAAAGTCAGTCTTCACCTTTTCTCTTCATTTCACAATGAATTTCATACTCTAATACCATACAGGAATATCTCTCTCTCTCTCTCTCTCTCTCTCTCTCTCTCTCTCTCTCTCTCTCTCTCTATCTATCTATCTATCTATCTATCTATCTATCTATCATCTATCTAGCTACCTATCAACATTTATCTATCAATTTATCAACACCTGTCTATCTATTAACTGCATCCAATTGCCAAAGTTCATCAAACAACTGCAGGACAAGATGATGGAAGATCCATGCAAGGGAATCCAGGCTTTGGTGAGAAAATTGGGTGTTGGAATAGGCACCATGAAGCTGGCCCTGAATGAGGACTTTTGTCATTGCTCATACAAATTATGGGTTATGCTATTGGTCACAATTTATTCATCCCAGAAGAATTTTGTGAAATGGCCTGTATATTTAGGTGAGTCAGCATCAGGTCATGGGATTGTTTTTTTTTAGTGATTCACAAAAAGGATATAGGCAGATAGAGGAAGTTTGGTGGTCAGACAATGAGCCATCAATTTTAGTTATTTTAGTTGTATTGGGTTTAATCCTTTCCTTTGGCAATGCAAAGGTCAATGTTTAGTCCAGCATTTAGAAACTTGAACTCACAGTCAATAATATTCTTGTTAAGAAAATAAATTTGTACTCTACCAGATGTATTGAGTAATCCTTCAGTTTAATGTAAACTTGTTTTTATTATAACATAGCAAAAAAGATTTATATATATTATATATATATAACTACCCAAAACAATGCATAATGGGAAAATATTCTGAAAATAATCTTCATCCTGAAAGGGAAGAAAGTCTTATCTTTCTATTAGACACAGTGACTTGACAATGAAAAAATACCTTTTCCATAGGTTTTTTCCGAGTGCATTCAACATATCTCACCTCCAAAGATTTAGCTGCTATTTCCAGTACAACCTGCTACCATGTAACAGCTATTTGCGATAAAGGACTTGAAATACCTGTTATGTGGTAGCAGGGTGTGTGAGAAATAGCAGCCAAATCTTTCCTTTTCTGGGGAAAGGAACCATTTACACATGATTTCGATGTCACATTTGTTGAAAGCATGTGAAATAACCTGGAAAAGAAAAAAAAAACCATGAAACCAAACTCCGTTACTGGGAAACTCTGAGTTTATTATTTTTATAATTCATATATATATATATTTTATAATTGCAAAACAACACCACAGAAGAATCAATGTAAGCTTAAATAATAAGCTGTAATAGGTGAACTGCAGTAGGTGAACCAAAATAGGTGAACCGCAATATGGCGAGAGATTACTGTATTAGCAATATCAAATGTACAAATATATGTATGTTTGTATGCATGTTTGTACATATGTAGGTGTGTCCGTATATATATATATATATATATATATAGTTTTAGGGAAAATAACCAAGTTTCAAGAACTCATCGATGAAAATCCACTATCCATTATTATTATTATATTATATTTATCTTATGATATTTACTTTACTTTATATTATACTCATTTATTGTGCTTTTAATTATTAATTTTTCTATATGTGATAGTGGATTTTCATCGATGAGTTCTTGAAACTTGGTTATTTTCCCTAAAACTATATATTTTATATATATTTTATCTATAAAGCTCAATTTAATTTTAATTTTTATAAATTAATTTTAATTGAGTTTTTACCTGTAATTTTGGATTTTATATATATATATATATATATATATATATATATATACACATATATTACATACATACATATAGATATATGTATACATATCACTGCCGGTGCCCTAGCATGGCCACAGCCTAAGGGCCTAAGCATATAAAAGAATATATATAGATATGTATGCATGTAGATATGTATGATTGGATGCATGTATGTATGTATGTATGTATGTATGTATGTATGTATGTATGTGTGTGTGTTTGTATATATACACAAACATGTATGGATGTAAGTATGTATTATGTATGCATATATGTGCGTATGAATATAGGTAGGTAGATATGTGTGCATGTATGTAGATTGGTAGGTAAGTTGGTATATAGGTAGGTATGCATGTGTGTGTATATAGCTATGTATGTAGTTAGGTAAGGAGGTATGTGGGTAGTCACATAGGTAGGTAAGTAGGCAGGTAGGTAAGGCATTAGGTAAACCATCCTTGAATTTAATCTGAATTCATATTATTGACCCAGTTGCAACACATAAATCTATATGTGGAACAATAGACCAGTATATCATGTTTAGTTGTTTGGAGAGATATATCAGAGCTCTGCTCAGTCAGTACTGATCTGGGGACTAAACAACATCTTAAATGACCGATTTATTTGTTATAACAAAAAGAAAAGCAAGCTAATGTGAGAATCTCTACTAGATTTCTTGACCTGCTAGGAATAATGACTAAGTCTCCCTCAGGTCACTCCTTGACTGTCTTAAAAAAATAATCTAGATCTACATACAGTTTTAATCAGTTTTATGCAAACTTAGGCAGTATTTCTCCATGGTCTGACATACATAGATATATATATATATATATATATATATATAGATAGATAGATAGATAGATAGATAGATAGATAGATAGATAGATAGATAAATAGATAGATAGATAGATAGATAGATAGATAGATAGATAGATAGATAAATAGATATCAGGCTTACATACAGTTTCCATCTACAAAATGCACCCACCAGACATCGATCAGCCTGAGGCTATAGTAGAAACCCTTTTGGATAGAAAAAGTTGAAGGCTGGAAAGGTTTTTCATCTCAATATTTACATGCTATTGTTTACAGCTTTATGCATGTGTTTCAAGTTATATCATTCAAAAAAAGAATTATTTAACTTTGTCTTAAAAGTTTATGAAATTGTTATGACATCAGTAATATATATATATATATATATATAATATAAATAATATATATATATATGTGTGTGTATATATATTAAATCCTATATATATATATATATATTTATAAAAAAGAAATTTGAAAATGCCAATATATAAAAAATGAATTTTAATTTATAATTTTGTCAGAGATATTTTTAACATGTTTCGGTTCTTGAAAAAACGAACCTTATCAAAAATACATATTTAAAAAAATGAAATTAAATGAAAAGTTCATAATTGTTCCTTACTGGTGTCAATAGTCCACGTGGGAGCATTTTTTGTTGGTTGTAGTGGTAGTAGTGACTGTGTTGGTAATGGTAAATGGCAATGCATATATGGGTACAGGACGTCACCAACAGTAAACATGAAATATGAAAACAAAGGAGTTAAATACGCAAACAGCAAGAGAGAAAAAATGGAAAACAAGATGAGTAATACAAAGAATATAAAGAACGGCCCTTCATCAGTTGTTGGCTGTCCATCTACTCCACATTTCGAGTAATCAATGACAATATGAGTCCTTGGAGATAGTTGCTCCTATTTCATTTCATTTCATTTCAAAGTTTCAGCTCAGAGCTGCGGCCAGGGTCAAAGTTGGGAACAAAAAGCAGGACAGTGGAGACATTACAAGGAAACTGAAGGAAAGCAAACATGGAGGGCTCTAACTGCATGGCCCTCCCAGGGATGGATGGATGGATGAGAGGAGGATGATCTACCAATGTACAAATTTTATATTTTTTGCTAGTTTATTTTTTTATTAAAATCAACAAAAAGTGCTGAGAGTTTACATTTTTTTGTTGCTTTTATTGTTTACTGCTATTTTGTGTTAAATTAATGACATTAATTAAAGAAGATATTTAATATAGTTATGATATCTGGCTTTGGGGAAGGACTAGAAGAAATCCAATGTTTAATTTATTATTTCATATTCAGCACTTATGATGTCTCAATGGCTTGACAGTTAAACAATGGTAAGGTTGAATCAACACTATTGTTGGGATGTTGCGCTTAGGGGCATCAGTTGACCTTAATCTAGCCCTGCCTATACAACACTACAGATTTAACACACATCCACCAAATATATATATATATATATATATATATATATTGTTGTACTTGGGGATGGTCATATTGCCAGTTTAGCCAATAAAAACACACGCACTGTATATTTGGTGTTAATTTTTTTTTTTTTTTTTCAGCTTTATATTACATTAATCTTAATCTTAATTAGATTAAGATTAAGATTAAGATTAAGATTAAGATTAA
>NC_069003.1:32767310-32771518 GCF_001194135.2 Octopus bimaculoides
ATATATATATATATATATATATATAAATATATATAGGATGTGGTGAATAAATTTTCGTCTAAATTACGCAAAAATGAAAATAACACTGACATCTCATTTTAACAAACATATTTACCAAAATTGCATGAAAATATCTTGAAATACTAGAGAGTAAATTTATTCAATAAAATTGCCATTGGCTTCGACCACAGCCACCAGATGACTTCAGAATCTCCTACAACTCCTCTGGACGGTCTCCTTGCTAAGTTTGTAAATGCTGCCATAATCCTTACCTTCAGTTCGTCTTTGGTGTTACAAGGAGTTTTCTTGGTCTCTCGTTCAAATGCACCCAAAACAATAATCAAGGGGGTTGCAGTCTGGTGTGTTAGGGGTGGATGTGGTCTCAGAAATTGTCTGACAGCCACGACTGGGCTCTCCTGCTTGTGTGGCAGGGTGCAGAGTCCTGTTGCCAGACAGGGTGTTCCAGCAACCACCCTTTCGAAAGGGTGGCTGCTGGAACGTTACTGTTTGGGAAATCACTTGGATAAAGAATACAGGCTAGAAGGTATTGGTCATGTCAATGATCTACCAAAGAAAACTCATAGACACATGCGACATAGTAATTCATCCGCTTGTTCCAATCCTGTAGAACACACGAGATCAATGATGATGATGATGATGATGATGATGATGATGATATATCTGTGCAGGCGTGGCTGTGTGGTAAGTAGATTGCTTCCCAACCACATGGTTCTGGGTTCAGTCCCACTGCGTGGCACCTTGGGCAAGTGTCTTCTACTATAGCCGCGGGCCAACCAAAGCCTTGTGAGTGGATTTGGTAGACAGAAACTGAAAGAAGCCCGTGGTATAAATATATTTATATGTATGTATATATTTATGCGTCTTTGTGTTTGTTTCCCCCCCACTACCATCACTTGACAACCGATGTTGGTGTGTTTACGTTCCCGTAACTTAGTGGTTCGGCAAAAGAACCGATAGAATAAGTACTAGGCTTACAAAGAATAAGTTCTGGGGGTCGTTTGTTTTTTCGACTAAAAAAAAACCCTTTAAGGCGGTGCTCCAGCATGGCTGCAGTCAAATGACTGAAACAAGTAAAAGAATAAAAGAAAGCACACACACACACACACACACACACACACACACACACACATGCATTTGTGCGTGCGCGCGATTACGTGAGTTTGTCTGCATGCACGTTAGTTGTTCGCTAATATCGATTTTCGTATGGTTTAGTAAGAAAATGTATCAAATATTCGTTTCGAGATGCTTAACGACACGACACGAAGTAAGGGTTAATGATATAAAACGACAAAGACTATATGATGACGTAATAGAGGCTGGCTAGCTCGGAGCAGCTGGATGGAAGTATAATAATCATATATGAATGATGCGCAACAATTAGTAAAAAAAGCGTAACTAAAGAAAAAAAAACATGTATCTAACCAAAGAAAAGAAAAAAAAGCAAATGTTTTATACATTGCTTATGTGGTTGTCTTTTGAAAATTTATCGATGACTCTTTGTATCTTGAAATAATGTTGAAAGAAGAAAAAAATAACGCAAAATATAACGAGTTTTTTATGTAACGACTGAGTTGAAATACAGAATGACATTAAATATATATTTAGTAGCAGATAATAAAAACTTGTGTCAATGTAACCTAGTTTTGGGAAACTTCGGTAACGTTGGAAACAGATTGTAAGATAAGAGATTACTTTAATTATTCATTTCAGTTCCAACTTAAACAAAAAACAAGAAAGAAAAACGTACATAAGATTTTTTTTTAATTATGGAATTATCTTAAAGTATAACTTGAAGCGTATGATAAGAACTTTCGCCGCCTTTCCGTCGTCTTTTTGTTCAACGATACTTTCTGTTGAAATAGAACAAACCAATAGGATTTGTGAGCAAAACTGAGTTGGCAAATCAAAATTAAACAGCGTTACTGTTACTATTATGTATGTAACCTTAGCTCACCTCAGATCATGTGCCCACGGTTAAAACTCAAGGGTTTCTCAGTCGAGATCACCCTATTCTCTTGGGCATTACGTATCTTCGATTACGTCACCTAATGTGCTGCCCCACATTTTTTAAAGAATACGATGTAATGTAAGGGAGATTTGATTACTACTTATTGCTAGTCGATCGACCGTGTTGAGAGCTTATCGAGTAGCCTAAGGGCTCAAAGGCATTCCAATAGTGACCACCCCGTTCTCTCGGGTATTACATAGCTTAGGTTATATAATCTAATGGGATTCCTTTTGTTTTTTAATGTAATTTAAGAGAGATTGGTTTGCTGCTTCTCAGTCGATCAACCTAGTAGAGGGCTTTCTCATTGACTCGAATTAATTATAGTTATTTGTGTCATTGTTAACGATTAGCTCTAAGCCAGCCCTGAGCGAAGGTACCCCAAAATCATACAATCTATTTTTGTGTAACTTTTGACAGATATCTAAGCTGCTATTTCTTAGCTGGTCGAATGACCTTAACCAGTCTCCCACGTTGGCGCGAATTAATTAGCGTTGATTTCACTGGTTCAGAGTTTATCGCCAACATCGGAATATATGCCAATAATAATTATCTTTTTCTAGATCGTATATAACGATTTCGGTAGAAATTCATTGTAGACTCGATGTATGTTTTTGTTCCATTTTCCTTGTTAAGCTTGTCTATGGCGATAATATTCAGTAACATAAGTGTGTGCTTGATAAGGCACGTACCCGAAGTGCCAAATTTTGAGGTGCACCATTTTCACTTTAGATCATAAGTTTTAGTTACGGTATTTTCATTAGGAAATTTACCGCTACCAAATGACATTTACACGTAGAAAACAAACTAATTTTATGTAGACGTATACGAATGTATGTTTTATTAAAAAACATTGAGCTCAACAAAATACGTTTTGTTTCGTCTGAAAAATGTCAGTAACGAGTTAGATTGGCTTATAAGATGGGTGGAGAGATAGATGGATTTCTTATGATTTGACTCTGCATTGTGTATATATATGTGTATGCGCGTGTATGTGTCTTTGTTCTTTTCTGGTTTTAATTATTTGAAATCTTCTTGTAAAAAAAGGAGCTGGTTTCTAACAAAGATACAAAGCTCCATTGTTGGAATGTAGATAACAGAAACAACGTCACATTTTAAACTTGAGGAAAGACTTGCATATTTTTACTGTTCCACTTACAGATTGTGCGTGTATGTACGTACGTACGTACGTATGTATGTATGTATGTATGTATGTATGTATACGTACGTTTTCTTCTATTTTTCATTATTTGAATTCTTCCTGCTAGAAATAATCGCCAAATCTTCCTCGAATCACACCCTTTCACTTAAAAAAATTTAAGGCACGCACATTATACGAAAAGGGGAGAGTTGATCGACCATGACATGGACATATTTGATCATAAAGCCTACTGTATCAGAACTCACTTGAGGCTAAACAGAAATTTTTGTTGTTTCAAATTTACTCACTAAAATACTAAAGTCTTTTGCTCTTAGTTTTTATCGTTTAGCACGAAGACAACTTATAATCAAAAGTCCTCGAACAGCTACCATTATGCCTTTTTTAAGAGTGGAGAAGCTTAGAACGACGTTATATGATGTCCAGCTCTCTTATTTCTCCTTTTAAGACGGTAAGATGAGATTTGAGAGAGATCCTTCTGCTGCTTGTCAGTTTCGATTACAAATCTGCCCAATCGCTTTGTAACATAAGGCCAGGATTTTGGGAGAAAGGAATCAGTTTATTACATCAACCCCGGAAGGATGGAAGGCAGAGTTTGATCTCGGCCAAGTTTGAATTTAGCTGTAACTAAATACCATAGGGCATTTTATTCGACGCTCTAACGATTCTGCCAATCCGCTGAAATAATTGACGAATGGTTCAGTCATTAGCCTGCAGCAGCGATTTTTAAGTACTTCTTTGCGAGAAGAGCCATATGAGAGAAACCAATGACCTATTTAGAAGATTTATCTCTCATCCGCTTAACAATGTGTGTGCGGGCGGGCGGGCATGTGTGTGTGTACGTGTGTATATATCTATCTATCTATATATATATATATATATATACACACACACACACACACACACATTCACTTACATACATACATACATACATACATATTTTCTCTATTGGCAAGAAATCTTGAAATAGATTGAATAATGACATATATTCGTTCACACACTTATGTATGTTCGTGTCTTCTC
>NC_069003.1:32771671-32776288 GCF_001194135.2 Octopus bimaculoides
GTGTATAAACAGTTTCATAAAATTAAAAAGTCAATAAAAGAAAATGGAGAAGAAAAAAAATAAAAGATGCTTGGTTCATTTTATTTGTATCCTCAATTAGAAAAGCAATGCAAATTAAAAGAATAAAACAACCCCAAAATATCCAGAAAAATTATATATCTATATCTATCCATCTATCTATCTATCCATCTATCTATCTATCTATCTATCTATCTATCTATCTATCTATCTATCTATCTATCCATCTATCTATCCATCTATCTATCTATCCATCTATCTATCTATCTATCTATCTATCTATCTATCTATCTATCTATCTATCTATAGATAGAAAGATAGATATAAATCCGCTTTTACGGAGTCTCGTGACTTGGAAAGCATTAACCTTTTCGCTTCCCATAAAGTCTTTGATTACGAGCCAATGGAGAGAACTTCAATGCAGTCGTTTGACCTATTTATTGGAATTTATAAATATGATGAGTTAAAACATGTTATTCATATTTTGTTATACGAAAGAATAATTAATAAAACAAGATAAGCTTCTATATAATTTTTCTTAAACTTTTAACATTTTTTAATATAGCTTTTTTTTTTAAAAGAAAAAATTTATCATGTCCACTTCGTTTTTGAATTTGGCTTCCAAGTTTCTTTATGTGAATTCGTGTGTTGAAACAAATTTGTTGTCTTGGGAGAGTCATTATGCCAATATTAATAACACATCCACTGGCTCAATTCTACTCCTCTATTGATAATAATAAATGCGCCCTTTTAAAGCCTAGCCAGGCTCATGGGCCCGGTTTCCCGATTTCAATGGCGTATGTGTTCCCCAGCTGGACGAGACGCCAGTCCATCGCAGCGTTACTCATTTTTGCCAGCTGAGTGGACTGGAGCAACGTGAAGTGAAGTGTTTTGCTCAAGAACACAACGCGTCGCCCGATCCAGGAATCGAAATCACAATCTTACGATCATGGTGCTGACATCCTAACCACTAAGCCACGCGCCTCCACACTCCTCTATTAGACAATTGATTAAATATCTATTCAACTAACTAATCAATCGATTGTTTAACTTGTTAGTTAAAAGTCATTCTCAACCTTTTCATGTGACTGTCTCTCCCACTTCGCTACAGAGAACATTTTTGCCTGTGCCGGTTATTTTTTATACATAGTATATCAAGGACTACATAATGTAATGTGTGCTGCTTCGTATAAGACAGAACAGAAATGTGTTGAGGAGGATTTGGCTGCTATTTCTAGCAGGCCATGAGACCAGTTATTGACCTCCCTCTTTGAGATCTAGTTTAGCTTCTCTAGCTAATTCTCTAATCAATATCCCCGATTACCTGCCTCATTCCTTCAGCATACTAATCTCTGCCTCCCTTTTAAGTCTGAACATTAATCTCAGCATGGCTACTTCTGCTTCCATTGCTTTATCTTCTCAGAATAACTCACAAAATTGAATTTTCCACGTCGATGTTTGGTTGACAAGGAAAAGCAGCTAAATCTCAATCAAATCACACCTTACCATTTTTAAAAAAGGAAGAATACATTAGTTGATATAGTCTAAATAAAATATGTCTGACTAGGCACAGGTGTGGCTATGTGATAAGAAGTTTTGTTACCCAACCACATGGTTCCAGGTTCAGCAATTGGCAAAAGAAACCACTAAAATAAGTACAAGGCCTAAAAAATAAGCACCGGGGTTGATTCGTTCAACTAGAACCCTTCAAGGCAGTGCCCTACCATGGCTGCAGTCCAATGACAGAAACGTAAAAGATGAAAGATTTATTCAGATCAATGTTTTGATGTTAATATATAAGTTTGTATATTTTGCTGATGGATGTAAATGTTGGTAAGAAAAATAATAATGATATTAAAAGGGTGAAAAAACAGTGCTTTTCAAATGAAATTCTTTGCAATATTTGTTTCACACCAAGTTATGGACACATCCATGTCACTCTCACTGTAAGAAATTCAGTGAACCAGTGTTTGATCCGTCCACTGAAGATCTGTAAACGGCAACACTATTGTTCACCAATTGCAATAGATAATAAATAAATACATAAACAAACTCGTTAATATAAATGAGGTTAGAAGTAGCATCAGGAGAAGGTCGTCAAGTCATTTAAATATCATTAGTTTTGAAAGGAAATGATTTCTGATCGATATTGGGCCAATAAAAACCTTAACACAACAATCTTTGACATTCTCATGGCTGTGCATATTGAATTATAATTTCTCAATAGTTGTAGTTTATTTGTGTTTGGCTTACCAATGACAACAAACAAAGAATTACCGAGAGAATAAGGAAGCTTCTACTCAGTCACTTGACCTGCTAGAAATAGCAACTAGATCTCCCTCAAATCACATACTCTACAAATATCTTATATAAGTATACAATGGATAATATAAAATTAAAGGAAGGCAGCAGGCTGGCAGAACCATTAGCATGCTGGGCAAAATGCTTAGCAGCCTTTCATTTGTCTTTATGTTCTGAGTTCAAATTCCACTGCGGTCAACTTTATCTTTCATCCTTTAGGGGTCGATAAAATAAGTACCAGTTGATCACTGGTGTCTCATAACCGAATTAGCCCCTTCCCAAAAACCAATATAAAATTCTTTTCTACTCTAGGCACAAGTCCCGAAATTTGGGGGGAGGGGGCCAGTCAATTAGATTGACCCTAGTATGCAACTGGTACTTAATTTATCAACCCCGAAAGGATGAAAGGCAAAGTCAACCTCGGTGGAATTTGAACTCAGAATGTAAAGACAGACGAAATACCGCTAAGCATTTCGCCTGGTGTTCTAAGAAACCAATATAAAATTGAAGGGGAATGTAGTCCTTGTTAATAATAAACAAGGATTATATCTTACAACATTGAGGTGGTTACAAGTTCCAACTAGATTAGACAAGACAAGAAGTTGACAAAGCAATAACATATCATTTTATTATATACAAGCAATTTTATTACTTTGTTATAAAATTACATTTGTCATGTTTGAACTGAGCATCAGTTGTTTTGTCAATCTGTAACTTGAGGCTTTCATGTAATGCAATATGATATCACATTAGCTGCACTTATCTCAAGTAGATACACCCTCTCTACTTGGAATGCTTGTCTCTAGCAAGTTTCTGAACTGACCTTACATGTCACTGTAAAAATACATCAGATACTTAACATACACAGGAAAATTATTGTCTTACAGTTTCATGTTAAGTGTCACCAGGATCATGTCTTTGTTTATTAACTTTGAATGGCTTATGTTTTTTTCAATGAAAATATTGGTTTCAAATTTTTGGTATCAGGCCAACAATTCCAGGGGTGGGGCATGGGGGTAGAGAGCCAGACTACTACATCAACCCCAGTGATTAACTAGTAATTATTTTACCAACCCCAAAAAGATTAAAAACAATGTTGATCTCGACGGAATGTGAACTCAGAACATAAAGACAGACGAAGCATTTTGCCTGGTGTGCTAATGATTCTGCCAGCTCACTGCCTTAAATAATTTCAAATTTTGGCACAAAGCCAGCAATTTTGGTGGAGGGGATTATTCTGTTACACCAACCCCCAATGTTCAACTGGTACTCATTTTATTGATCCCGAAAGGATGAAAGGCAAAGTTGACCTCAACAGAATTTGAACTCAGAAGGTAAAGATAGATGAAATGTGATAATAATTCTACCGGCTTGCTACCTTAGGTTTCAAATTTTAGCACAAGACCAGCAAGTTCAGGGGAGGGGATGAGTCGATTATATCGACCCCCAGTGCTCAACTGGTACTTATTTTATCGACCCTGAAAGGATGAAAGGCAAAGTCAACCTTATTGGAATGTAAACTCAGAATGTGAAGATGGACAAAACGACGCTAAGCATTTTGCCCAGTATTCTAATGATTCTGTCAGCTCACCGCTTTATTTCCAACGAAAATATTAATTGCTGATTTGTGAGAAAGTCTTTTACATTTCAAGCCTACGCTCTTCGATAGAAAGGAACACAAAAATAAACAGGGAAAGAAAATAAAAAAGGTTTAGTGGCTAGTGATCTATATATATATATATATATATACACACACACACATATATATATACATACATGCATACACACACGAAGACAAACACATACATATTTGAAATTCATTACAGAGATAAATACATAGATAGCTAGGTAGATACACGTGCTTCACATCATACATTTGACTCCACTAAAAATGAAGTATTTATCACAAAAGTGCTCACTCAATAATTCTAAATAAATTAAATTAGCCACAGCGATGATAACATCTCTGTGACAAGTGAAACAGAAATTGAAGAATCTTGATATGTCCATATATATATATATATATATATATATATATATACACACACACACCTTCCATCCAGGTTATAAGTAGATATCTTTCTGTATGTAAGCTATAAAATGGTTTCATGAGTTGATCAAACTGGTTTCTAGAAAAAGGTGGAATTACAGCCACTAGTAGGCATATTTATCCCTGTTATTATCTGTCTGTCTGTCTGTCTGTCTGCCTGTCTGTCTGTCTGCCTGTCTGTCTGCTTGTCTGTCTAAACTGTCCAACCCATGCCAGCATGGAAAGCAGACATTAAACGATGATGATTA
>NC_069003.1:32776316-32778189 GCF_001194135.2 Octopus bimaculoides
ATATATATATAATCATCATCATCATCATCATTTAACATCCATTTTCCATGTTAGCATGGGTTGAACAGTTTGACAGGATCCAGTGTCAAATTTGGTATGGTTTCTAGGGCTGTATGCCGTTCCTAATGCCAATCACTTTACAGAGTGTATTGGTGTTTTGTTTTTTTCCTGCCACTGGCTCCTGGTGAGGACACCTGATTAAACTTGCAAGACAGAAAAAGAACAAGAAAAAAAAAGAAAAAGAAAAAGTTCTCACTACTAAGAGGGGGAGGTAGTAGGTGGGTGGCTTTATGGTTAAGCGTTGACTGGTTAGAGTATAATAGAAGGACAGACTCAGGCATATTGCTATAGAGGAGATACTTGGCTGAAGGAGACAAGAGGAAGGTAGTGATGAAGTACTGAGGTACTTGAGGTACAAGAGGGTGATACGTAAGAGTGGATACAGACAGTGGGTCATGGGAAGGGAAGAGAGGGAGTGGATTCTTTCATAAGGGTGTGGAGGGGGACAACAGAATATAGTGTGATGAACACAAGGGTAGAGGTGCAATTGAAGGGGAGAATACCAGAATGGAGAGGGGTGAGGTGAGAGATATAGGAGTGATTCAGGTAGAAGAATAGGTCAGGAAGTAGTAGCATGATATGTAAAGTGGTAGAAGCAGTGGAGAAGAACATGTACAGGTACATAAAGGGCTATAGATATGATATGAGAGGGTGTTCAGAAGGAAAGCAGATAAGAGAAGTGTTTAGAATAGAGATTAGTGGAGGGGAGAGAGAGAGAGAGAGAGAGAGAGAGAGAGAGAGAGAGAGAGAGAGAGAGAGCAGTGACTGAAAGCATAGCAAGGAGGTGATTGGTAGAAATATTGTAAACAAGGATGATAACAAGGAATGGAAATGGTTCGGTGGGGTGGGGTGAGGGTGTCAGAAGAGAAGGGATTGCAGTATGTGCCAATTCTACTTTCAGGTGATTACAGCAGCTGAATAGTACCATAGTACCTGTGCATTTTCCACATACAAACACTACTTTCTCCATTAACCTTCTTTTGGTCTAAGTGCACCTCTTGTGTGTCCATACCTGGCACTGGATAAACTGTATGGAATTTCTGCCTACACCTATCAAGCAGGGCTATTTACCAGAAGCGGATAGAGTCCTATCTATTTTCCTGCTTACTAGGAACCTTGGTCTTTGCTAAGTTAACTTTAAGGCCCTTCAATTCCAAGTTTTGTTTCTACAACTGGAATTTCTTTTCTAATTCTGTTGTGAGAGTGAGATCCTCAGAATATAGTAGTTTCAAAGGAGAGACAAGCATAGAAGTTTCAAGGATAGTGGTTTCAAAGATAGACAATGGTGAATAGCGGGGGACTGAGAACCAAGCGTTGGTGAACGCCTACCTGTATTCTAAACTTGTATTCATGGCTAACTCTCACCTCACTGACAGCACCCCTGTACATGGCTTGTACAGCTTTCACAAACCATTTGTCTATCCCTAGCTTCTTCAGAGACCACGTCATTACAGAGTGAGGGTACTCTGCAGAAAGCTTTCTCCAGGTTGATGAATGACAAGTACAATGGTTTATTCTTAGATAAATACTTCTGTAGTTGTCTGACTAAGGCACAAAACCAAACTTCATCTCATCTTGTCAAACTGTTTCTAATTAAGACTAATAATGATGCTGCACTCATCACTGGGGATGGCACCTTCCTGAATAACCTGATTAATTATACAGATGACCAGACTGTATCCTACATTGATTGAATAAGTCGCTTTGTGTCTTATATTCGCTTAAAAAAAAACAAAATTTTGGCCAACCTAATGTGTGTGTGTGTATATATATATATATATATATATATATATATATATATATATATATATAT
>NC_069003.1:32778694-32795961 GCF_001194135.2 Octopus bimaculoides
ATATATATATATATATATATATATATATATATATATATACGCACACACACACATATACACACATATCATCATCACCCTTGTCATCATCTGCATTTAATGGACGTTTTTCATGCTGCCAAAGTGTATATATGTACATATTTGTGTGTGTGTGTGTGTGTGCACGTGCTTTTGTTTGCATGTGTGTGTGTGTGCATGTGTTTGTGTGTGTATATATATTATATATACACGTGTAAGCATATATATGTATAAACATATGTTTTCATGTATATACACAAACATGTATTTATGCATGCATATGCATCTGTATACACACACACACACATATATAAGATATCACAAGTGTGTGTATATTAGCTTTATTATCTATTTTATGCTTCTGCATAGTTTAAAATTCTCTTTGATTTATTCTTCATTCAATTTAGCACTTTTATAGCTTCAGAATGACAGAATTTTGTGCCTACACCATGAAAGCATGTCTGGACTACTTGAGATGCCTTGACATATGAATACTGATTATGAACAAAACGCTTTAGTGTTCATACAGTGTCTTTTGTTTGTAGTTCTCTGCAAAAGTATGTTCAGACCATTCTTTGTTCGATTCTGCCTCAATCGAAGTTGTGCTTGATCTATGCAAGCATGGAAAAGTAGATATTACAATGATGATGATGATATAAATTGGCTATGTTTTATATCTTAATATTTGTTAAAATTATTAGTTGTCTGCCTTGATTTCCTTCTGGTTTTAGATTGTACATGCACAAGTACACTGATGTTGTTTTTACCTTGAAATAAGTTTGTCTTTTTCCAATAAATAATTTTTACTAACCATTCATATGTGTGTCTGTGTACCTTATATGTTCATACAAATAAACATATGCACAATACTTACCTACACACACACATGTAGTTGCCCATGCATACCAGCCTCTCCTCTCCGCACCACTGATGTTATCCAAGGGAAAGGCAACGGGGCTGATACAGTTTGGCACCAGTGACATTGCAACCCATTTCCACTGCTGAGTGAACTGGAGCAACGTGAAATAAAGTGTCTTGCTCAGAAACAGCCCAGTCTGAGTGAGGAATAACTTTAACAACATATCAGATAGTAAGTTTTTTAAAAGGTTAATCATGGAGATTAAGGAAACTTAGAGTGGCAGATAAATAAAGTGGAGTGTTGGGAAAGCCTGGCAGTGATATATTAAGCAAATGATGAAATAGGAGGGGTGGAGTGTTTGTGGATGGTCAATGGGTGAAGTGATAAGGTAAAGGACGGAAATAAGTAGTGGACCACAGATTCAACCAGGAAGAAATGGAAAAATAATTTTATATATATATATAATGTAAAAAGGAGTTTAGTTAAAAAAAAAAGATAAGAGATAAGGATTATAAACAAATTCGTGTGCATGCAAGCGCGCACACACACACATACTTGTGAGAGATACATTACATCTGGCACAGAAGGAAATTCATTCACTATTCAGGAACAACAGACAATTATGAAATGAAGATAAGAATGAAGGAGATAAAGTTAACTCCGTGTTGTGATACGGATTGGGCCATCATACTAATATGGAAGATGCCGTCCACAGTTTCAACAGTTGTTTGAAAATATCTGCAAAGTACTACTTTCCCATATGGTATGACATTGTCGCCAAAAATGGTTACTAAGCTACACACACACACACACATACAGGGCCGGCTCAAGGTAGCAACATCTTGGGCAGTCACCCGGGGCGCCATGTGCTAGGAGGTGCCATATGCTAGGGGGTGTCACATGCTAGGGGATGCCATGTGCTCAGTGGCACCAAAGACAGCATGACAAAGACCAGGGAAATTTCCACAATCATCAGCTTGTACGTGCCGAAGTTCAGCTTGCCCAGGCCACCAGCAACCCTAGGGCCAGCCCTGTATATATACATCATGTATATATTTGCCATATTTCATTGCATAATGGATACCTCTGAAGAGCAGAGGGTTACATAATCACATTGTTACCTAACACTTGTTGAACTCCTTGTGTGAAACCAATTGGTAAGATTGGCCATAATGGATATATAATACTGTATATATATATATATATATATGTACTAGCTTAAAAGCTAGTAATTTACATCACCTGAAAGTTTCATTAAAATATATCCACTTTTTCTGAAAGTTATGAGGAAACAAAGAGTGGGGAGGGGTACAACTGTACAGCTATGCCTATTCAATTTTGCTTTGTACTTATTTACATTTCGAAGTCATTATTATTGTTAAAGTTTATATTAAAACCGGAAAAAAAAAACTGTATAACTGCATCTATTGCTCCCCACTACCTCCCATTTTCATCTCCAGTACCCACATAAAATTTTCCATGTTCCCGTTTAGGTAAGCAGTGTTGCCTACTTTCAGAACACTAAGTCGTCGCTCGACCAGCTAGAAATAGCAGCAAGATCTTTCTCAAATCACACAAAACCCAGAGCCGTCTTAACAACATTATAGGCTTCCGAGTAAACCAGTGCACGAGACCCTTGAGTATTTACTGATAGTAAACCACAGCATAAACAGATTAAAATTGTTTACTAGACCTGTGCTCCATTTCCTCCTCTGAGCAATTGCCTAGCGTGTTCATGTCTTAAGACGACACTGACAATACCATCTTAAAACATAAAGGATATTATTAGATATACCGCGTCTGAAAACACAGACAGTAATGACGTCGCTTGAAATGCATTCGCTAATGGGTTTGTCTGCTCGATCAGGGTTGACCTGGGGTAAAAACTGCAACAAAGCAATGTCTGCCATGCATCTTTTTTCAAATTAGAATATAATAATCTATTTCAGCAATTTCATTCAGGAAGCATATCGTTTCGCGCGGTTCACGATACATGCAAGGTTAATGTTACACCAAAACTTGTTGCGTCTCAAGTTGGTGACCTATTGTGGTGTTTGGTCGCACCACACCTATAATGTATAATATATGCATATCGTTTACAATAGTTTACTTTCAATGACTTTTTATTGAGAAAGAAAATTGAATATGACCTTGCCGCCGCCTAAATGCTGGTCGCTTCGTGGGTCACACGGAGTTAAACCTTATACTCAAGAGGAGTTTGGCCCGGGCAAACATTCCCTCCATCTTCGAACCATCTGGGTTGTCCAGATGTGATGGGAAAAGACCTGACGGCCTCAACCTGTGCCCTTAGTCGAGAGGCAGATGCCTTGTCTGGGACGTCACAGTTAACGACTCTTTTGCTTCTCACATCCTGGATGCTGCGCCCAGGACGAGATCCACAGCAGAACAAAATCCTGAAGTAGCGCGATCTGTCGGCCAAATATATTTTCCATCCCTGTGGCGTTCGAGACGTTTGGTGGGTTCCGACCACTGACTGCGAGATTCCTGTCTTCACTGGCAGCTCGCCTAGCAGAGGTAATTGGTGAAGCTCGTGAGAGCGCTTGGTTGTTCCAGCACATGGACCTCGCCATCACCCTCAGCAACGTGCCTCAAAAGTCATTAGAGAGGTTTCCCAGCGCTCCCAATTTTTCAACCTTAGATGGTGAATTGTTTTTGTTTTTTTCTTCTTCTTCTCACTCTTATGCATATATTTAAGTATAAATAAAGTGTTTTAAAAGTCTTTATATTAAAAAAAAGAAAGTGTTTGGAAATAGACTACATTCGGGGATCGAAAACAAATTCATGAGCTCAGGTTGCAAGTAGCTCACCCACATTCTATAGTAGTTAAGATGGCAGAGAGTGTATGGAGAGTTGTGTTAGTGGGTTAAGTTAAAACCCCTCTTTCTCAGCAGAAGCAAAAATTCTGGTGAAGACTGTGTCGCTGTCTTGCGTGAGCCTCTTACTCTTTCAGCCATATCGGTGTCAAGTCGAAGCAGAAGCTTTTCAAGCGTATAAAATTGTTTAGTATATATTGAAGTCAACAATGACTATTTTTATGATCTGATTGTTTAGTAGAAAGTAACCGGAATAGAGAAGTACACTACATATGTTAAAATCACGACTACGAGGGGCTAAGTTTGAACATGACGAAAAGGGTCATGGAATATGTTTAAACTAACTCCACTATAACAAGTACATCAGACATGTAGAACTTAAAATTAAAAGGTGTTCAGGAGTCTAGCATTGAAATATGAGTCGACTTCATTAGAAGACATCACTCTTTTGGATGAAGAATGATCGTGCAAGCCCAGATCGGTTGCATCATTTTCTCAAGAAATATGAAAACATTTCATTGAGGATACACGAAGTTTCATCCCTGGATCACAACCGGCTTTAGTCATCATAACGTGACTCACTTTTTTCAATAAGAATGAATCTGTTCTTCGGAGAGATAGCTTCACTCAAGGTAACGCTTGAAATCTTGACGAAAGTACGACAGTGTATAGGCCAGGAATAATCATAGCTGAAGAAAAATGGACAAATAGTTTGGAGCCGTAGCACCAGAGAGTGTGGACATAGTGTAATCAGTGCTACAGGGAACACTGTTCCTCTTAGACTTGTATTTTCTCGAATTCATTTGAGAACCATTTTCTTCATGGTGTACCACGGTGGTGTATCAGTGTGGCATATAACTCAGGGTGGATAACTGTAGAAAATTTTCCACTTCAACGAAGCATTTTGTGGCACACGTTAATTGTAAACCAGGCAAAAAAAAAAAGGTGGGTATTCTCTTAGTACTTGCTACGTTAACGCAAAATGTTGCAACATCAATCAGCCAGGACCAACTGATACAGGTCTCTTAACGCGAGAGGATATCAAACCTTTCACTAAAATTGACCCAAGAAAACAAAAAGGTGGGAGAAAATCTGGGAGAACAACAGGAAGAATATTTCTGAGCAATCGCAAACCGTTATGGGCCGAGAAGAGACCCATAAAATCATTCAGGAAACAAGACACCAACAGCTGCAAGGAAATTTGTTGAAGATTCTACACAGGAAGCTGATAGCAAGACTACAATGAAGAGAATAATGCTTCTCCTGACATTGTATCGAATTAGGAAGAACGAACTGACGGTCAACAAACTGCAAACCATCAAACGCAGTAATTTGCGCGCAGAAAAGAAAAAGGTGCATTATTATGTTGCATTGGTCGATAAAATGAACGAAAGTGATGACAACTACCATAATCCAGAAAAGTATTCTAAGCAAAGATTTTGCGTTCCAAATTCACAATATCAGATGCTGCTGAAATATGAACGTGAGGATGTTGTATTTGTTTTACCTGCTTCGTACAATTAAACGTTGTTAGCAGAAATTTGTGTTTCCTGTTGATTTATCGGCCTGTAAACCAGAATAAATAAAACTTATGAATCATTAAATCTGTTTTATTGGTGACACACAAAAGTGACAATCATTCCTAGTTGACATCTGTTAAAAATACATCACGCGAATTGATACCAATATAATTCTTGAATTGTCCTACAGCTACTGGTGTGTTCCATAGCATCTTCCAATTTGCCTCATTGAGGAGCCGACTCGAGGCAGAAAATTTACTTTTTTCAGAAATCTCTCTAATCCTTCGATGAACAAGTTTGGTTAGTTTGTTGTATAAACGATGTAGAAGATTTATTAATATAAACGTATGTTGAAAGCAAGCGATTTTGTAAAATAGGTTCCAACAAACTCTAATTCTTCGTAGCTGCAAGATTTCGTTTTCGGTGTAAAAAAATGTAATAACACAGCGTTCATACATTCCCCAAGGACGTTAGGAAGTATAAGAAATTAAATGACTTCATTTAAGAACTGAAATCAGTCGCAGACGCAGCTAATCGGGAGCTTACATGACTGACAGTTTAGTCTTATGGAATTCTTCAAAGGCGAGTAGGATAATTCCCTTAGATAGTGGCGGGTGAATGTTTGCTTGTAATACGATGAAAAAGCAGATTGACACCGAAGTATTCTGATCTAAAAGTACCCGATGTGCTGGAGCGATTTATACCATTTTTCTTTGTCAAGAGATGGTCTGTAGCTGGAGTCGAATTCAATATTGCAAGCCTACCAAAACATCCGTTAATTATACAATACCCTATTCACTTTCACTGCTGATTAAATAGTTATTTCCTTTCATATGTTAATCAGTATCTATTTACACCTATGTAAATGGAAGCAGTGAGATCTCTAATGAGTTGCCTTGGTCAAGACACAGTACAGGACGCAAACGGTTGTCCGATACACTTAATCAACGCGACCAGCTGTGACTCAATACATACATACACACACGTGTATGTACATACATGCATACATGAGTCTTCATTAAATATATGACGAATATTAATTCATTGGTGTATGAACTAAGTACTTCTATAAACATAACATAAATGATATGGTTGGTTTAGAATACACAAAGTAATAACAGCAGCTTGCTTTGCCAAAATTTTCTTTTTTTTTTCTTGTAGACTTTAATGAATGAGTTTGTCTGCTTACAAACGTAGTAGCGCAGGTATCGACACAATATGCGGCAGATACCACCCGTTGATTGTTCATATCTAACTTAATTGGGCAAACTATTACAACCGACGTCCTTATTGGCTAGTTCACGCGTGGCGTTCTCTTCTTTAATTGGTCAGTTTTTTTTATATCTTCATCACTCTATTTTCTCTTTCATTTTGTCTATCTATCTATCTATCTATCTACCTATCTATAGGTTCATACAGACACACATTAGTGTTAGTATATTCTACACACAAACACACGAGTTCAAATATACACACAAGTTTTTTTCTTCACGTCATACAGATTATTTTCAACATGCCTATGCTTTTTATATTTCTATACTCATAAATATATACAATTCTTTCTTTGATAAATAAATAAACAGATAAATAAATAAATAAATATATATATATATATACAAATACACACACACTAACATACTTATGTGTGTGCGTGGTCATGTATGTATGTGTGTGTGTAGCGGCAGTTCACGCTCGTAGTATATTCTACTGCATTTTTTCTTTCCCCCAGTCCATCCCCTTTGATAGTAGTAGTAGTAGTGGTTGTAGTAGTAGTAAGAGTAGTATATACTGCTACTACTACTAATCATAGTATTATTAGTAATAATAGTAGTAGCAATATCGTAGTTGCAACAGCAGCAGCGAGCTCTGCTGGTCTATCGGTAGCGTTATTTTAGCAGTCTCTTTCCTTCTATTCTACAACCTACTACTTTTTCTCCTAATAACGCTAAATTTATACACTTTCTCTATCTGTCCTTCTTTCTTTCCCTCTTTTTTTTTTTAAATTTAAATGTAAACGGAAATTTTATAAATATATATATATATATATATATACACACACACATATATATATATATATCTTTCTTTAAATCTCTCCACACTTAACAGTACTGCTTAAGTTTTTTTTTTTGTTTACCCGGAATTGCTTGGGAAAAAAAAAGACAGTAACCGAGTGAAGAACAAACATTTTTTCAGGTAAATGCATTTTCCATTTTAAATATACATACGTACATAGTATATATGTATATGTATGTAACTGTGCAACCAACTTAACCGTATTAAGGGAGTGTTTATGCGGGTGCTCGACCTGTTAGAAATGGCAGCCAGTCTCCTTAAAGTCACACCCTATGTCTTAAAAAGAAAAGGGGGGAAAAGATATGTTGGGTTGATTATAAGTCTGGTTAGTCGGAGGTTAAGCTTGGGAGGTCGACATAACATTTTAAAGACTAAAATAATAATGATTGTGCATACATGACATTGCTGTTGTCGTTTAGCCTTCGGACAATCCCGATTAGGCAGATCTATGATGAAAGGCATTCCATTCCAACGAGAACTATCCTGTCTTTTTATCGTACATTTATCTAATCAATCTCTTCCCCGTATTTAAGGCGGTAAGATGATGTTATATGAGAGCGATTTGGCTGTTATTTCTAACATGACGAGCAACCACAAAGGTGGGTGGGCTCCCCACGAAAATTCTCTTTCTGTAGTAGCATGGAGCCTATTTCAAACACTTCGAAAACCGAACTTGGGGGTTGCGTTAGTTTTATTAATTTCATCGCACAAAATATATCTGTTTCAACTTATAATCACCATAATCTAACACAATCTCTCTTTTTAGCCATAGTTCCTGTTTTTCTTTTATTGTCGATTTCCTATGTTGAAATGTTTGTGTGATAAATAGCAAATCTTCTATTTTGGACTAGAAGCTTTTCATGCCAGATACACCAACACCACGTTCACCGCATTCGTCCCAACCGGCTTCTGCTACGATGCCATGCCATGCTATAATGTAATATAATAATATATCATATTATAGCTGTCTTTTTATCTCACACTTCTCCATCAACAACGCAAATATATAATTTTTCACTATATCCCTTTTTTCAAAAAAATCTTACTTTCTATTTCTCCTTCGGTCCGTCCATATAGCAGCTTCTCTTTCTGTCTGCCTCTTATTTTATTTATTCTATTTTATTTTAATTAAATTTATTTATTCACTCCGATGTGGGGTTTTTTCTTTTGACAACTGCAACAGCTATCTCTCCTATACGCACATATGTGTGTGTATGTATAAGTATGTATATATCTTGTTTGGTTTCTGTTAGTTTTTATGGTCGTTCCTACAAATACAGTCCTGTTTTAGACACACACGTACACGCAGACACAGATATATTCATCATACACGCACACACATCATGCCTAGTTATCTAGCTATACGCGTACATAAATACATTACATACATACATGTATATATATATATATATATATATATATACTTGTGTGTGTGTGTGTGTATGTAGCTTTGCTCTATCTTTTGTGGCTTTTCTTTTTTGTGCCTATCTTGACATCGTCACAAAAAGAAACCTAGTCGCTTGCTTAATCAAGATCTCTTTTTAAGCCCGAAGACTTCCCTTTATAACACACCGCACCAGCTTTTTAAATCATTTACACACATACGCACGCACGTGTATGTGCGTGTATTTGTGTAAGTGTAAAATGTATGAATCCCTGTGTGTGCGTGTGTGTGTGTCTATTAAATCTTGAATCTAGGAAGATCGTTGATATAACGAAAACATCAGTGAAATGAGCCTTTTCTCATGTATTACTCGTTCATGTATGTATTAAGTGAAAATATATGCTGCTATAGAGATGACATTTGAAAAATGTCAAAGCAATGTAACTTTCTCTGCCCAAAACGATGAGAATAATTTTTCTCTTTCTCTCTCTGTTCCTTCATTCTTTTTTCTCCGATTAACCTTGAAGTTTTCTGACTAGCTATCTGTTTTGTTGCTTCCTTTCTTCATGGAACTTCTATCTTTTCCTGCGATAAATGTTACTAAATGACCGCTTTGTGGTTAGTTAATTAGTAGTAAGATGAACGCGAAATTACTAATAAGGTTACCATCTCTGATGAACTATATATATATATATATATATATATATATATATATATATATACCATATATATACACGCATACATACATGTATATATATTCTGACGCTAAAATTTGATTTTTCTTGTATCATTTATACCAACCACAAAAGGACATGCATCCAGCTAGCCAGCGCTAGTCGCAAGAAACACAGGTTATTATAGTTGTATAACTTTTAATGAGAATATATATTCTTATATATAAATACTGACATGAAAAAAAAGATGAGGAAGATGAGTTGCTTTTTAGTAGTAACAAAACAAGATCTTTAAAAATGACGCTAGTAATCCTTATTCTATAAAATTGTTTCATAAAACTTAATTAAAAATGTCTCCGGTGTATGTCAGTGGTGAGTGTACATATACGTTTTGTATGTGATATGTTCATGTCATACGTTTGTGCCTGGTAATGTATGTATAACAATGTTTGTGATGAGCATCTGCGTGTGTTGGCGCATGTATATTTGTGATTATAAGTGTACACTGTGTAATATCTCTTATGTAATGCGTATACCTCTCATATATATATATATATATATACACATGATGCTCTGAGTGATATCAAATACTTCTGTGAGTATATATATATATACTTACTAATGTGTATACAGTGTGATAGGTGTGCCTACTTATGTAATATAGGTTTAAGTGCCTCGGCTGTTTGTATATATATGTATGTATGTATGTATATATATATATGCTGTGTGATATCTGTGCTGATATCCGCAGTGCCTGGACCTCAGATGTATATATTTATGATGAGTAATGTTGTGAGTGATAATATATAATATCTGTGCTTATGGTGCCTATAGTGTTTGTTCACCCAGTCGTTGTGACTGAAATTAGGGTTGTGAGAAAATTGAACGGATGTCCGTCGGTTGAACTAACCTTAACCTAAAATTTAAAGGTCCGGCGTTGTTACGTATCATGTCACGCTGATTTGGCCTGAGGATTACGTCAACGACACACGTTTGTGGAATACTCGGTCAGGTAGATAGTTACACGTTAGGTTAGCAATGAGCATTTAATGTTCATTGAAAATCTGAAATGGTCATCGTCTAAATCGACGAAGGATCCATCGGTGCACACGCACAGACACACACACATATGACGAGCGTATACTGTGTGATATCTCCGCTTATGTAATGCGACTATACCTCTGATGTACATACTGTATTCATGTACGCTTGTGATGCACGCGTATCTGATGTATGTGCTATGATATTTGTGTATGTGTATCAGGTATAGCTTCGCATCCATGTGGTCTTGGTTTCGATTCCACTGTAAGGCATCTTTTGTATATTCCTTTTATTATATATATTTTTTCATAGCCTACTCAAACTTTGTGAATAAAATTGGGTAGATGGTTAACTGCGTAAAAGAAACCTCGTCGGATGCATTTTTATTTATAATTCGAAGGGCCAACCTTGTCACACTGTATCACGCTGAAAATTTCGCTTAGGGTACACGTGTCTGATCAATACTCAATCACTTCCCACGCGAATTCGATGACTAAGTCGAGTTGATTGTACGACTGATCGCTCATACATGGAAATCGATGAGTGTATTCGATGTGGTCGACCAACCCCGCTTCCCATAAATTTCTGGCCTTGTGCCTATAGTGGCGAGCTGGCAGAATCGTTGCCGTTCCGGGCAAAATGCTTGGCAGCATTTCGTCCGTCTTTACGTTCTGAGTTCAGATTCGGTCGAGGCTGACTTTGCCTTTGTTTCTTTCGAGGTCGATACAATAAAGTACCGGTTGAACATTGGAGTCAATGTAATCGACTTAGAGGCGGAGGTAAAGAATACACACACCACCCGTTTTCGGCGTAACAAAATCCCTGGGGTGTACGTATTCTTTACTTTCACCCGACTTCCATTCTCCCTCGAAACTACTGGCTTTGTGATTATTATTATTATATTATTATTATTATTATTATGAGAAATTCAAAAAGAAGCCTTGTCCTGTCACTTAGAGTGAAATATTCAGATAAATCTGAGTGTGAATAAAAATAGTTCCCGATGAGCTATAGGCGAGACAGGATATATTTTGTCGAACTAACGATTATATATATATATTCACATACACATACATAAAGAGAGGAGGGAAGGTACGGGGTAGTTGTTGACTTGTTGCGGCTTCTTGTAGTTTTGCAGTTGCTGCACGGATGAGGAAGAAGGGAAAAAATGCTTGTGGGCCAGAAAACCCTGCTTAGGCATTCCTAGACATTCGTTGGTAGCATCAATGCTGCTATGGCACCGTTAGAGGGAGCGATACCATGGGAAGGTTCTGATATCTTTGCGCTCCTTTCCTCTATCCTATCGACAGCTGATGGCAGGAAGGTTGAATATTCCGCAGTCAAAAAACTCCTGAGCAATAAAATACGGATCGGTGTGTGTTTTTTTTTTTAATAAAAATTATTCACAATGTTAACTCATCTATGACAAAACACTCGCGCATAAAAACAGCACATGGCATTAAAACAGGACAAGCACGCACACGTGCATACTTTCTTTTCTATCTCTGCCTGCTCCTCTCTCCCTCTCCCCTTTGTCTGTCTCTCTCTCTTTCTCCCCATCTCCCTCTCTGTCTCTGTTTGTCTCTGTCTCTACATGTCTCTCTCTCTCTGTCTCTCTCTCTCTCTGTCTCTCTCTCTCTCTCTTTCTCTCTCTCTCTCTCTCTCTCTCTCTCTCTCTCTCTCTCTCTCTCTCTCTCTCTCTCTCTCTCTCTCTCTCTCTCTCTCTCTCTCGCGCGCGCGCGCGCGCGTTTACGGCAATGATGTCTATGAGTTGCGAGTGGCTTGCAAGTGTAAAACTGTCAATCATTTTCTCTTCAAACTTCACACCGACACCAGATTAATATTAACATATTGCAACGTTTTAACCTACAGCTTGTGCAGCGGGACATTCCCTTCAACGAGTATTGTAGGGTGTTACACATGTAATATGATGAGTTGATAAACTTCGATCAACTACCATTAACCATACAATTTGCGAACAAAAACCCTCTTTGGAGTGTGTTTAAAATTTACAAAACAAACAAGAGGTTATCTTCAATAAGATCAGGAGATCGAAACCTTTGGACTGATTTTTAAAGCCAGCTGGTGGAAGTAATGGGCATGTTTCAGCCTTATTAGATCTTTTTAACGAAGTAGATTTTACTTGGTTAGCAAGGCTAAGATCTGTCTGTCTCATCATCATCGTCGTCATCATCGTTTTAGCGTCCACTTTTCTGTGATTTCATGGGTCAAGCGGAATTTGTTGAGGCAGATTTTCTATGGTCAGATGCCCTTTCTGTCGCCAATCCTCGTTTGTTTCCAAGTAAATTTTGTTTCAGTCATTAGACTGCAGCCACCATCTTGACCGGAGCACCACCTTGAAGAATTTTAGAGGAACTAATTGACCCAGTACATTTTTTTTTATAAAGTCGGGTACTTATTCCATTGATCTCTTATGCTGAACTGCTAAGTTACAGGGACGTAAGCACATCACTGGTTGTCAAGTGGTGGTGGTGATGGACAAAGACTGGCACACACACACACACACGATGGGCTTCTTTCAGCTTCCTTCTAGCAGATCCACTCACAAGGTTTTGGTTGGGCTGACGCTATAGTAGAAAACCCTTGCCCAAGGTGCCACACAGTGGGGCTGAATCCAGAACCATGTGGTTGGGAACCAAGCTACTTACCACACAGTCATGCTTGTTGCAGCTAGTTGGATCAAGTTTTTAGTTTGAGGATACCATCCTTCCACCTCTCACCAGTCTCAGAGGCCTTGTAAAGGGTCAGAGGTACTTTCCTTTTGTCCTGATCAAGTAGTTATACCATATTTTCTGGCATAGAAGTAGAATTTTGCTGACCAAAATTTGAAGTCAAAAAATGGCAAGTTGACTTATGCACCAAGACAACTTTGGTGGACCAAAAATTCTATGTGAAATGCAGCAGAATTTGGAAAGATAATGATGTTTGAATGTTTTACACATGTTTACACTACATACTATGTTGACTTGTATGCTGGAAAATTATGTATGCATGAACTAATGAAGGAAACCTTTACATGGCCACTCGGTCGGTTAGAAATAGCAGCTAAATCTCTTTAAAATTGCACTCTTCTGTCTTATATATATATCTGATACTCTATTTTCCAGCATACAATTTGAGTTTTTCAGACCAAAATTTAGAGTTGATAAAATTAGGTCAACTTACACACGAAGATGATTTTGGAGGATTAAAAATCTCATGTGAAATGCAACAGGATTAGAATGGTAGTGATGATCTTTGAATATTCCACATTGATTTGTATGCCAGAAAATACGGTAAAATCAACGGCAACTGGTGATTGCAATGATTTCCTTTCTGTTTTCTTTCTGCTGGTCAGACAGCAACTTTGGTACAAATTTGGCCAACACCCTCTTCATGCACAAATCTTCTGTTATAATTGATTGAACTGACCCATGGCTGATTCCAACTTTGGCAACAATCTCCTCAATAGTTACAGAACGATCTTCATAGACTATTCCTCAAACCTTTGCAATCATTTTGTCATTTCTGTTAGTCAGTGGTCTGCCACAACATGGCTCACTGTCCACTCAGGTGCAGCCATCTTTGAACTGGTTGTACCACTCCTTTATTTGTGTTTTTTCCCATAGCATCATCTCCAAAAGCCTTCTGAATCTTCCCGATAGTCTGGGGCTTGCGTGTCACCAAGTTTTTGGCAGAATTTGATGCAGTATCTTTGCTCAATGCACTTGGTCATCTTGGCTCAAAAAGAAAAATTCCACAGCACACTCTTCATGTCACTGTGGGCAAATGGCGCAACCTACAGACACGAAAATTTTTGTGCATGCTCAGGAAGGATGCAGCCACCTAATACCCATGCAGATTTTGCTCATGCATTATTAATATTTTGTGCACAAAAAAAAAATCAAGGTCAGATACTTTTTGACTATACCTCATATATGTATATATGGAGGGAAGCATCCGTTAGACTTGTAAGACTATGAATCTATACCTGGAAAATCTTATGATCCTGGCCTTGTTGGCAGAATGGCATTTGCTGTGATTGTAGAGAGCCATATATGAGTGGTAGTCCCAGCTGCAGAGTCTACACTTGAAGGCTCTGTTTGCTATGCATGTCTTGGTGCTACATTTACTTTGAATATGCATTTCTTCATTAGCAATCATCGGCCTCTCCTCTCATCTTTTTCAACCCTTGTTTAGTTCCCACATCCAAGAGAAACAATCATCAGCAATATCTTCCCACTTTTTAGCATCCCTGTAAAGACGAGACTTCATGTTACTCTTGCAAACAGCTTTGAAACAAAGATGGAAGTCATCCTTGTGTTTCTCTTGCTGGAGGTCAGTTTACCATGTACTAGGTCTTTTGGGATCCTCCCTTTTGACATGTGGTATACACGACCCAGCCAATGGAGGCATCATTGTTGCAGGAAGATGTGAAGGCAGGGTTTCTGCATGTGAGTTCGGAACCTCGTTATTGGTCTATTTGATATTCAGAATTTGTCTCAGGCTGGGTAGGCAGAGGGCATTTAGATGCTGTTTTTGTATGGAGCAGTTGTATGTATTATTCAGGGTGTCCACAAGGTCTGGGTACATGGAGTAAATAAAATCATAACATAAACAATTAAATATAAGCAACAATAATTTCTTAAAGTATGTGTTAATCCCCATGTACCCAGACATTGTGGACACCCTGTATATATATATATATGTGTGTGTTTACATATACATACAACTCACTTGTCATGTATAATTATACAAATGCGTGTATGTTCCACGTTGATAATCATGTATTACATGCTGACTAGGACACTACGTGGTTGCTCAATCTGCTAGAAATAAAAGTTAAATCTCTTTCAAAACAGACTTTGCCCTACTGTCTTCAAGAAATAGGACACACTGATCCATGAAAATGATGTGGTCATGGTTAGAATATCTTTGGTTATTGATCTGATCAATCAAGATTGATTTGAAGCTAAACAGTAATAACAACAGCTCACAAAGATCCTTTCTAGTATTATATTGCACAAAGGTCGAAATTTTATGGCAAGGGTTAGTTGGTTACATGAACCCTGGTGCTCAACTGGTACTTAGTCAACCTTGGAGGAATTTGAACCCAGAACATGAAGAGCCAGAGGAAATGCGATTATACATTTTATCTCTGCACCATACTTGTGCATAATAACAATAAATACATATATTTCAGGATTTCTACCTTCCTTGACTGCTTCAAGAAGGAGTATGTGTGACATTTTTGAATGACATTGGACATTGTTAAAACTGCTTAAATAGTAATGTCATGTTTTATAGATACTTCAATCATATTCCAGCTTTCATACTGTCAGACAGTAACATTCTGATGAATTCTCTATTGGTCTACAGAAAAATTACGAGAAATGATTGCTAAGCACTAATGAAAGAAAATTACTGAGTTAGTGTGTGTGTGTGTGTGTGTATGTATGTATGTATGTATTTTTTTAATTCTTTTACTTGTTTGTCATTCGACTGCGACCATGCTGGAGCACCACCTTCAGTCGAACTAATTGACCCTAGGACTTACTCTTTGTAATCTCAGTACTTTTCTATCGACATCTTTTGCTGAACCGCTAAGTTACTGGTATGTAAACATACTAGCATCGGTTGTCAAGCGATGGTGGTGATGGGGGACAAACATATACATATATATATACAACAAGCTTCTATCAGTTTCCATCTACCAAATCTACTCACAAGGCTTTGGTTGGCTCGAGGCTATAGTAGAAGACACTATAAAATGCTACAATTAGCCATCATTTTTGATGGCATGGGGCCAGCTAATATAATAATACACACACACACATATATATATACAATGGGCTTCCTGCAGTTTCCCTCTACCAAATCTGCCCACAAGCTTTTGGTCAGACAGGCTACATAACTGAAGACGTTTGCCCAAGGTGACATCCATATAGTGGGACTGAACCCAGAACCATTTGGTTGAGAAGCTAACTTGTTATCAACAGACACTATATAATATATATATATCTTTTGATGTTTGTTTTTATGTTCAATTATAAAAACAATTTTACATTAATCTGAAGGATTACTCCATGCTTTTATAGAATGCAGATTTATTATTCTTTAACAAGTATAGCATTGACAGTGACTTTAAAGTTTCAGCTAGCTGAGACATCATTAGACAATCTGACAGACAGACACACATACGCACATAATTTAATGGCCATGTTCTGCTGGCATTTGTAGGACTACTTGATAAGATCCGATGTGTCCAAGGACAATATCATGGAAAATATACTTGATGATGATGTATGTGTGTATGTTTGTGTGTATGCTGAAATGAAGTGATAGGTCCAAATATAACATCTTGAGGTACATCTTTTTTCTCTGATGAAATTATGCTCATGTCACATAAATGCAAATTTAATGTCTAAATTTGTAATTAAATTATTGAGTGTTAATTGAAACAGCTGTAAGAAACGTTGATGATCAATTTGTTAATAATAAATAATTGGCAATGACCGAGACCAAAGGCCTTATGTCGTGCTTGAGAAGAAGACCTATCAAGCTGAGCAAAATCGCAGTTGTGGCAGATAACAGTGTCAAACAAATGGCATGTAAAAGCACCCATTACACTCTAGGAGTGGTTGGCGTTAGGAAGGGCATCCAGCCGTAGAAGACCACGGCAAATCAGACTGGAGGCTGGTGCAGCCTTCCAGCTTACCAGCCCTAGTCAAACTGTCCAGCATGGACAACGGATGTTAAATGATGATGATGATGAATTGTTAACTTCCTTATCTCCATTTTTGTTTTTTCTTTTAACTGGATATATATACACACACACACACACACACACACACACACACACACACA
>NC_069003.1:32800971-32828849 GCF_001194135.2 Octopus bimaculoides
CAAAGTGTCCTACATTTTCTTTTTTTTTTTTTTAATAAAATAAACATGGATGGCCTAATGGTCAGGGTGTTGTACACACAATCGCAAGACCATGGTTTCACTCTGTGGACCAGACAGATCGTGCTCTTGAGCAATTCAGCAAGTACCAGGCTTAAAAAAATAATTACTGAGGTTGGTTCATTTGACTAAAAAATCTTCAAGGTGGTGCCCCAGCTTGGCCATGGTCTAATGATTAACAAGTAAAAGACACACACATACACACACTTGGTGGGCTTCTTTTCGTCTGCCAAATCCATTTGCAAGTCTTTGGTCAGCCCAGGGCTAAAGTTGAAGACATTCACCCAGGGTGGCACACAGTGAGACTGAACATATCAATTATTATCTTGTAATAACTTACCTGGACAGTTTTTTTTAAGAAACTTATTTGCACTTAGTATTTAGCCTTTTGTCCATTAGATAGGTCACACAACCAAAGTTGTGTGAATGACCTCAATATTCAGAGTAATGCAGTATAACCAATTAGATAGGTTATGTGAATTTGTGTGATAGGAAAGACAGGAAGATAAATGTAGGCATGTTGAGGAAAATTAGTCTAGCAAAGGTTTAAAATTGCTATGAGCTGACAGTAAGTTTATTGTTTAGTAGCAGTTTCAGACACATAGCTTAGTTTTGTTTTAACAGATCTTTGAAACTTTAGCTTAGCACTGAGTCACAGTCAACATTAACCCTTTTGCTACCATATTTCTGTTAAAATACACTGTCTTTGTTTCAGTCTTTAATTATAAAAGAGAAGCTAATCTCTATCTGTGTGTAGAGAGAGGAAGGGGAGGATAAAAAATTGAGAGAGTAATACAGTGAGTGAGTGAGAGAGAGAGCGAGAGAGAGTGTGTGAAAGATAGATATATAGGTAGTGTTGTCACCTTAGTAACTTACAAATTTTGGTCAAAAAGACAGTAATTTTGAATGCAAGTCTGTCAACACAGACTTCAAAGAAGGACTATCTGTGTATATTTAATACATATAGTTATTTTTGGGGGTTGTATGCGTGTGTGTGTGTCTTTCAACATATAGACAATGCAACACAAACTTTAAAAAAAGATTTCGCTTTGAACAGTTTGCATGATTAACAAATATTCTTACCAGCAGTGTAGCAACAGGTAACAATCTATTTGATTTTGAAAATAATGAAGAATTTAATAAAATAATTTTTGTCATTATTAAGTTAGTGTTTGGAAGATAAATTAACACTGAATTTTCAACCGAAAGTGGTTTTAGGTTCATTCATTTCCAGTATTCTGTGGAAACCCGTCTGACCATGAGGAAATATTGACCTCACTTGGAAACATGTGAGGGTTGGTGACAGGAAAGCTATCCAGCTGTAGACAATTTACCTCAATTTGCAAGCATGGAAGTGGACATTAAAACAACGATAGTGATTGCATATATAGCTTACTAGACTTGAAGTAGAAATGGTTATACTTTACATTCATTGATTTTTGTTAGGAACCAAGCAATCAATATAAAATCAATTTAAACTTACAGGTCACTGTTGTAAGGTCATGAGTTTGATTTTCAGTGGCACATTGTGTCCTTGAGCAAAGCACTTTTATTTCTGCCACTCCAGTCCACTCAGTTGGCAAAAATGAGTAGTACCTGTATTTCAAAGGGGCCAGCCTTATCACATTTGGTGTGTGATACTAAATCTCCTTGAGGACTACATTAAGGATACTTGTATCTGTGGAGTACTCAGCCAGTTGCACATTAATTTCTCGAGCAAGTTATTCTGTTCATTGGATCAACTGGAACACTTGTCATAACCAGCAGAGTGCCAGTTTATAAAATCGATTCATTTGTGTCGGTGAGTTTGGTCGTCTTGAAAAGTGTGAATCAGTCCTGGGCAACACTTTCTGAGAAGCAGGTCACATTAGACATGGCTCATCGTCAGAAGGCTGCATTATTAAAAAAAGAATTCAAGGTAATTTTTCGTTTGGTGTGCCATTCAGAAAGCCTCGTGGGCTGCAAACAGCCTGCGAACCACAGGTTACTCCTGTCTTGTGTAAATATCTACAAACTAACACCTAGAAACTAATTTTGCATTTCATTATTGTTCTCCTGATACTGATTCTTACCACTTTCCTCCAATTCTGGATTTTACCAAATCACTACCGTACAATTGAACATTTGCCAAGATTACTAATTTGGCCAATCATTTTATCATTTTTCTAAGTGTTTGAAAGATGTTCACTGACGAAAATTAGGGGATATTTTTACAGCTCAGATTGGATGATTACCATATTTTCTAACATACAAGTTGACATAGCATGTAGTGTAATCATATAGTTTAAGCATTCAAACATTGTCACTCTTTTTCTAGATCCTGTTGCATTTCACATGGAATTTTTGGCTCCCACCAAAGTTGTCGTGGTGTATAAGTCAACTTACTTTTCTTTTGGCTGTAAATTTTTTGTTTGAAAAATCCCACTTGTATGCTAGAAAATATGGTATGTTTGTATTTAAGATAGAAGGGTATGATTCGAAAGGGATTTAGCGGCTATTTCTAACAGACCTAATGACCATCTAGAGGCTTTCTTTTGTTAGCTCATGCATACATACAGAATTTTATAACATACAAGTCAACATGGCATATAATGTAAACATGTAGTATAAATATTAAAACATCATTATCTTTCCAAATTCTGCTGCATTTCACATGGAAATTTTAGTCCCCCAAAGTTGTTTTGGTGTATAAGTTGACTTGTTTTCTTTGTCTGTAAATTTTGGTTTGAAAAATCTGACTTGTATGCCAGAAAATACAGTAGGAATCATAAGTAATGGCATTCATCTTTCAGCTCTTAAGAAACAGAGTTTCTTGAAGGTAAATTTCACTTTTCAGCTATATTTCCATTTCCTTCTTTTTTCTTTTTCTTTTTACTGCTGTCCAGTTTTTGACATGGAACTCTTATATGAGATCAGTGAAGATAATGTTTACTGTCTTTAGAGATTTCCTAGCCTTCTTAGACTTTAAGAAGCCAGTGTTGGTCTGCTTTCTCAAGGCTTATAAAGTAAAATTGATAAAAATAGGATGTAGATCTCTGCTGCCTCTCATTAATTTCTTTTCTTTCAATTTTTCTCCGAAGAAGGATTCTGCCTGAAACATTGGTTTTTCCACTCACCCATGGCAAGTTCACTATACTCTCTTTATGTGTGTGTGTTTGTGTTGTTCACGAACAAGAATATAGTTGACAATGACTACAAAGTTTTGGCCAGTTAATCCGTCATTGGCAGTCTGATGATGACTTAACTGGCTAAAACTTTGAAGTCACTGTCAACAATATTCTTGTTTAAGAACAAATTTGCACTCTGCAAAAGCATAGAGTAACCCCTCAGATTAATGTAAAATTGTTTTTATTATAACTGAACATAAAAACAAACACACACATATACAGGGGAGAGGGGGTGCTGAAAAGTTCGTAGCTTTAAGGGTATCACAAAAGTCCTGGTTAGAGGCCCTATCTTCCAAGTTCTTTTACAGGGCTCAGAAAAACTGAAGAACCACTGCAAAATAGGTGTGTGAATTTGAGAGGGGAACATGTTGAATAAAATCCTAATAAACTGATTCTCCTGTATTTTCTATTCTCCTAAGCCCGAAACTTTTCAGCACCTCTTCATATATAGATATGTACATCTCCACTTTTAATCTACCAGTATCTACCTACATTGTATCAGGGACATTCTGTCTGGTTACACAAGGTAGGCTGTACCTATCCAGGTTAAAACTATAAATATTTCTAAAAAACAGAAGATGTAATAATAATAATAATAATAATACCAGTAAATAATGCTATTAATTATATGTGCTGGAGTTCACCTCTATAGTACAAAAAATAGTATTTAAATGGAGGCAGAAACTAAACCATCTGTGTGTTACAAAAGCGTAAGTATGTACATGTGTGTTATATCACGTGCGTATGTGTGTTACAATACATGTGTGTACATGTGTGCATTTTGTGATTGAGCTAATTTTAAGAGATATTCTGTTTCATGTGAAAGTTTAAAATAGTAATAATGAGTATGTATGTATGTATGTATGTATGTATGTATGTATGTATGTATGCATGTGCAAATGTATGTATGCGTGTATATATATATATGTGTGTGTGTGTGTATATATATATTAGTAAGATTATAGAGTAACCTGTTAGAAGGATAGATAGGGAGGAAGATGAGAGAAAATGAAATAGAGTAAAACTATAAAATACAATAAACGGTATAGCTGTGTGGTAGAAAGTTTGCTTCCCAACCGTATGGTTCTGGGTTCAGTCCCGCTGTGTGGTACCTTGGGAAAGTCTCTTCTGCTATAGCCTCGGGCTGGCCAAAAAGCCTTGTGAGCGGATTTGGTAGACAGAAACTGAAATAAGAAGCCCATTATATATTTATGTGTGTGTTTGTGTGTGTCTGCTTGTCTCTACCACTACTTGACAACCAGTGTTGATGTATTTATTAGACCCTACTGCCTACTCCAGGAATTTATTCATGGTATGTTTGGCTAGACAAATGTCAAAGGCTGCTTGTGAGACTTGAACCCACATGTCATGTAAACTTGACAGGTATTCAACCTAATATTTACATGGTATTTTTTATAGCTTTATCTTCTTCAAGATACACTGTTCCAAATATGACAATTATTCTCGCTGATAAGAATGAAGTTTTTAGAGAAATTTGAGGGATTGCTTTGGTCCAGTGGTAAGTTAGAACAGCTCTCATGTTTACAGGAGATGTGGGTTTCAAGTCCCTTGAGCATAGTTCAGCTTTTTCTATCTGAAGAGTAAATTCAAATATTGGTCACGTTTGTTTTTCAAATTATTTTCCTCATCCTGGATATGTTGTTGACATTGTCTTTGGCTTGTATTCTCTACAGTAATCTTTCAGGCGATATTCCTGAGTCAAGGATATTCCTGCAGTATACAGATGAAGGTCTGTACCTGGAACTTTTGTTTTTACCAACTGGATCTAATGTTCTTAACACCAGCCATTATCCCAACAGACACTAAGTGTTGTCATTTTTAAAGTACTTAATCATTTATCTCCATGTAGATAAATATTGGTCTTGCATTATATTTCAAAGACTTAAATCAGAATCTGATGTAATACTTTTCACATCAGATTATTTTCTAACCAATCTGATGAACAAATTAAATGGCTTGATTAAAATGTACTGTCCTTTCCTTTATTTTGTTTGATTAATTTAACATATCGAATACCAATGAGAAAAGCTGCTTATCTGTTACAATTAGTGGTTCTTTATTCAAGTCATTATGTTTCTGGACACACTGCAACAACCCTATAAAAGAGACACAATAGAAAGTAGCCTACTTAAAAGTTCAGGAACACAGGCTGCATCTAATGTTTTATCATTTGTTTTGATCAATCATCATCATCATTTAACGTCCGCTTTCCATGCTAGCATGGGTTGGACGATTTGACTGAGGACTGGCGCAACCGGATGGCTACACCAGGCTCCAATCTGATTTGGCAGAGTTTCTACAGCTGGATACCTTTCCTAACGCCAACCACTCCGAGAGTGTAGTTGCTAAACTGAATACATGTATGGCCATGTGGTGAAGAAGATTGAATTGGAATCTGTGGTTCTGGGTGTGATAGCCATTGTGCAAGCATCTTGGAGAAGTTTCTTCTACTTTAGCTAAAGTTTGACCCTGTGGAAGCCTGTTGAATAAACTGAATTTATTCAGGTCTCCTGTCTGAGGATGATTTGATGTTTTGGTCTGCTACTTCCAACTGTAATAATCTAAGAGTTGTTTCTTCTTCCTGTTTCTAGACAGCCCTAAAATATGTACACATGCATTATATATATATATATATATATATATATCTTGACATCATGTTATCGTTGTAAAATTATTGTCACTCTCATACAGACAGTGTTATTCATTTCCAATCTACTGCAAGGACACAAGTCTGACCATGGAGACATTACCTTGCTTGGAAACAGGTGACGGTTGATAACAGGAAGGGCATCTGGCTGTAGCAAATTTTCCTCAACAAATTGCATCCGGCCCATGCATGCATGGAAAAGTGGATGTTAAAATGATGACGACGATGATGGTGAAATACATCTTTGTAAATATGTCAGACTGAATTTATTTAAAACTGAAGTATTTTAGGATCTCAAAAAATATATTATCATCATCATTGTTTTTTTTTTTGTTGTTTTTTTTTGTCCACTTATTTCATGCTGCAATGAGTTGAACTAATTAATATATTTCATAGTATTGATATTTTTTCATATGTGTGACATTTACTTCATCTTCATTTGATCATCTTATAGTTCATTGTATTGTTTAGATAATGACAAGTTATTTTCGTCAATGAGAGATCGAATGCCTAAGTTCCTAGGATATTAAAGAAACCAGCTGATTGGTCAGAGCCATATATCCTGTTACAAGTGTTCCAGAGTCTATGGCCAAGAGTTTACTGTATTTTCTGGCATAAAAGCTGGTGTAGTACGTAATGTAAATATTTAAACATCATCACTATCTTTGCAAATCCTGCTGCATTTCACATGGAAATTTTTGGTCTTGGGGTATAAGTTGACTTTTTTTATGGTATAAAATTTGGCTTGAAAATTTCAACTTGTATATCAGAAAATACAGTATGTACATATGAGAGAAGAGTGCAGTTTGAAAGAGGTTTAGCTATTATCTCTTTGGAAACCCATATGACATAACAAAAAACAAACAAACCAAAGACAAAACAAAAACAAGACACACCCTTATCCCCAAACACCCCCTTCAGATTAAGCGTGAAGACTAAAACGGTAATTTAATATTAGTTATACTTATGAATCTGTGAAATCAAAGCTTCATTATTTTATTTTCAGAACAGATGCATCACAGCTTCTTGTGTGCTTGCAGTTGACTCCTGGTACTAATATCCCCCCCCCCACACACACACACACACACAATCCAATTTAGAGGTTTCTCTCTCTTTAGACTTGTAATATGATAAAGTTGACAAGGGATTTGTTGTTCTTGCATTAAGGAAAAAGCTACCTCTGTCACACTATCATATCTAGGTGTGAGGTTACCTCTCATCTGGTTAATACTATGGAAACATAGCTAGGTGTGGCTGTGTGTTAAGCAGCTTGCCAACCACATGGTTCTGTGTTCAGACCGCTGTGTGGCACCTTGGGCAAGGGTCTTTTACTATTGCCTCAGGCCGACCAAAGCCTTGTGAGTGGATTTGGTAGAAGGAAACTGAAAGAAGCACCCTGTATTTTTTTATTCTTTTATTTGTTTCAGTCATTTGACTGCAGCCATGCTGGAGCACCGCCTTTAGTTGAACAAATCGACCCCAGGACTTATTCTTTGTTAGCCTAGTACTCATCCTATTGGTTTCTTTTGCTAAACCACTAAGTTACAGGGATGTAAACACACTAACTTTGGTTGTGGTACCACCCCACCCATGCTAGCATGGAACACGGACGTTAAATGATGATGGGGTTATATATATCCGTGTGTGTGTGTGTGTATATATATATGTATATATATATATATATATATATATATATATAAAAATATATATGTATGTATAAATAAAAGATCAATGAACTGTCTTGTCCACTGAGAAAGTTCTTCTAGTTTCAAATATTGTTGCATGATGTCTGTCAAGGGATTAATATCACATTGATTGGAAATTATGTATAAATTATAACTCAGAGATTGATAGAGTTGAAATTGCTTAGCCTGCGGTCTGCATTTTAGCCTTGACCAGCCTGTCTTTTATTCAAGCATAGTATATTCTGGACTACATTATCTGGTGTATCCTTTCTATTTTTAGAATGCTTGCATGCAATTTGAGGAAATATAATTGTTGTTTCTGGCTGGCTGAATAATGATGAAGAATTGGGTTTTTTTTCTCCTCCACCCCCTGGTTTGGGATGCTTATCTTCATTTTAGTGGGTACTGGGAATGAAAATTCTCATGGCCCACTTGATACTTTCTTGAAATGGGTTTATTTAAACAAACATTTTCAAAATTTTATCAAAAATTAAAGATTCTAATGAAAAGTAAAAATGAAAGATACTACTGTTATTGCAACGATAATATTTCATGTTGAATCAACGATCATTTATTTATTATTGTAATAATAGCATGAGAAAGCAAAAGGCTTTCAATTCTGTCAGTATACAAGCAGCCCTCAAAAGACTCTCTGTCATTAAAGTGGCCCGCAATGTAATCAGAGTTGGCCAGGCCTGGGCTAAACCCTTCAAAGGGATGCCCCAGCATGGCCGCAATCCAATGACTGAAACAAGTAAAAAATAGAAGATAAAAATGTTGATTTAGAAGCTTCTCTTACTGGGTTGCATGTTTCAGTCATTTGTATTTCCTTAGACGTGTAATACACACGGATGACTGATTGGTGGGTGAGGAGGGAAGAACTGCCACAATCCCTTTTGGTGGTAGAGTATAATAACTGCGTCGGAGGCAGGATAAAGAAGTCTCAAAATCAAAAGTAATCAGGTAAGATCTTGGGATACACGGTAAGAGGATAAATGTGTGACAGTGTGAGGTTGATAATGCCCTATTTAGGGCATTGTCAGAGGCAACAGATGTGAACTTGATGACAACAATGACAATGAGAGGTTTTTAATGTTTAGAGGAATCAAGATACTTTGTATGCTTATTATAACAACTGTGTTCTATAGATTTCAATATTGATATAGTTTGAGTTCACAAATGGTGTATACATATTCACACGTTTATATATGTGTGTGTGTGAATGTGGTTACATATATAGTGTTTCTGTGCATATATAAAATTAAGAAGATTTAGAGAACTGCTTTCATAAGCTGATTTTTTTTCTCATCTTCATCAAACCTCCCTTAATCTCTTAAATTCTTTTTTTTTTTTTTTTTTACTCCCAATAATACAAAGCAGTTTAATTGTTGCTCTTATTATACACATATAATTATATATACACTTTTACTAATTGGGCTGTGGCCATGCTGCACACCCATTGCTGTTGCATCTGTTTCAACAGCCTTCCTTCTGTGGTTAGTTTTTTGGTGACTGAGGAAATTTGGTACAGCTTTACTCGTTTGCATACATACATACATTTACTTGTTTGCATACATACATTTTATGTACAAAATCTATAGTTGTTTCCTCCACTCATTTATGTTGAAAATTTTTCAAAGTGTCAACAATTTTAGATCAAATGAACCTGCCTTCTCAACTCCTCCTCTCTAATCCTTAAAGAACTAATGAACCACACTCACAGTCAATGTTTCAACCCACTCTTACACACACACACACACACACACATCAAAGAACGTACACATCTTCTTACTGAAAGATAAATCAGTTGTTGCCAATAGAAGTTAGCAGTTGCTTAGACTTCCACCGCCAATCTTGAATCCTAGCTTTTATGCTATCATTAGCACTATCTCCAAAACTATGCATGTTACCTAGGTAACAGAACGTCTACCACTTCAATCCAACTATCTCACCAGTTTATGATGTTCAGTTCATACTGTTAACTAGCCTCAGTGCACCTAAATGTCTGGCTTCCCCACTACCTGCCATCATGCTGTTAGACATCTCACTGTGTTGTTAGTGCATCTCTATCTTTTTAGTTTTATTTTATCCCTGTAAATATTGCAAAGCCTCATCTTTGATGTGACTTTCTGATGTCAGCTAGTTACAGCCTTGTTTGTTGTGAAAATAGATTCTTTTCATTTTCCCCTTTGCTTGTTTTAGTCATTGGACTGTGGCCATGCTGGGGTACTGTTTTAATGGAACAAGTCGACTTTAGTACTTCCTTTTTTTTTCCTTCTTAAGCCTGTTGTTGGTCAGTGGTTCAGCAAAAGTACCAGGCCTAAGAAGGAAAAAAAAGGAAGTACTAAAGTCAACTTGCAGTTGAGGTTTTGTGACTGCCTTATCTAAAGCCTCTAGAAGTGGCTTCCTCTTGAGCCAGTAAGGCATAAGTTACAGTAGAAAAGGGGAGGTAACCAATATGGCAAGACTTGACAAGGATATTTTATTTTAATTTAATTTAATTTAGCTATATAATGAAAGATAGAGATCTCCACCTTTTATTATGTAGCTAAATTAAATTAAAATTAAATGTCCTTGCCAAATTGTTTGCTTCTCCTTTTCTACTTTAACCTGTGTGTGTTATGTATAGATACAACTGGGTTCATTTTCAGTTTCTGTCTACCAAATCCACTCACAAGTCTTTGGTCAGCACTGACCTGTAGAAGGGACTTGTGCAAGGTACTTCACAGTACAATGGAACCTTGGCCATGAAGTTGGGAAGTAAACCTTTCAGTTAACAGCCATGCTTGCTGTGTGTCTATGTATATATATATGTGCACATATATAAGTACGTATATATGTGTGTGTGTGTGTGGTACGTGTGTGTATATGTCGATATGTACATGTCAACATATGCAGTAAAGATATGTTTATTCTTACCAGATATTTCCCTCATAAATATCACACCAGGCTTATGAAAATCATCTTCAGTTTGTACAACATTGTACCCACCTACATAAATATACTGTAGCATATTTTTAACCGAGCTTTCTCCTGCACCAGTACAGCTATGCCACTTTTCACTTCCTTTTGATACCTGATACACTAGTTAATACTCGTTATTTCACCTTTATAGCAGTTAGTGATACTATAATAGTCATGAATGGGTAATAGCTTCCTGCATAATCTCACCAGCTACACATGATACAAAAGCCCATTTTGATGCTTTTATCATTACAGCAGCAATCCCTTAAGCCCCTGCTCTGCTATTCCTCTCTTCTTATACCCCATATATATATATATATGTGTATATATATATATATATATATATATATATATATATATACATATATATACATGCACACAGATGCTGTATTGCCTCTCCAACTGTCGCCTTATTGCTTTTTGACACTATTACAAATTTACTGTAGTGCTCAAAGTTATATGGGTGTTAATAATTGCTATGAACGCATTAAAAAAGATTTTAGTTGTGTCAAAAAGCACCAACCTAGACTTAGAATTACGTACGACAGCACGAAACAGCAGTTTAATTGTTGTTATCTCTCTCTCCCCTCCTCTCTCACTCTCTATCTATCTCCCTCTATTTCTCTTTATATAATATATTATATATAGTGTCTATAATATATGTATTATATGTTTTCTATATTATATTATATTATCATATTTAGAGTATATAATAAATATATATATATATATATATTATATACTCTAAATATGATATATAATATAAAATATGATATACATATATAAATATGTATATATGTATAAATAAGTATATATAAGTAAACACATATATTTGTACCCAAATTGCTTAATTTAACATAGTTCACTTTTATTTTTATAGTAACTATTTTTATAATTTGAGCTACCTAATAGTTTCATAGTTTCATGTTAATCTAGAATACATAATTATTCAAATCTAATAATCCAGAAGAGAAAGTTCCTATTTGTAAGAATTATTTGATTATTTTCTCTAATATTCTATAGTCTTCTATAATGGTTTTTGTAAAAAAATTGGTGACAATATACGTTTTGTGTCATGGTACAAAAAAAAAAATGAGTAATACAATTTCACAAGAATAAAATTTAGTATCTAGTAGTTTAGCATTTTAGCAATGGCATTAAATATTATTATATGTTCAGTGAATTTACATAAGAAAAACTAATTTTAATATTATGGGTTTTAGTATTTATGTGAGGTTTATGATATTTAATATTTATATTAAAATTTGCAGTGATTTATTATTTTTGTAGTAACACTTGCTTTACAAGATGGTATTTGGTGGCGCTGAAAATAAATGCGAAGCTTCTTATAAAGAACAATACTGTGACACTGATAACAAGAATTCTCTGGATAGTATGTCTTTTACCTTATATTTACCTGAACTTAGTGAGACACTTAAGCATTTAGTAATGTATTGTCAAAATTTGATCAACTGCTGCTTCGCAATGAGTAAATTTAGTAGAACTGAAGATGTTAGTATTCCTGCCTTTTGAGTGGAATACAAGTGCATGCGTGCACACACACACACACACACACAGTGATTGCTCCATCTTCACAGATGTTTGCCATCTCTCTGCGTTTCCTTGTTGTCAGTGACATTTCTGACTTTCCATCCATGAACCCCCAGATCACTGTTCAGTCCTGCTGCTGAACAGCAAGGTTTGAAACATAGGGGACAGGTGGCAGTTCTAACTTCCACTGAATTCATTGGGCCCACTTTGAGGGATATGATCTTCATGTACTGGCATATAGCTTTTCAGACCTGAAATTGACTTACACACCTGGAATCACATGGTCTAGGAGGGAGGATGCTGTATACAGTTGCTATTTCATGGGACATATGTACATATGTGTACACACACACACACACATAATGATTGCTCCTTCTTCACAGATGATTGCTGTCTTTGTGTTCCCTTGTTGTCAAAGACATTTCTGACTTTTCACCCATGGCCTCTCAGCGGGACTTATTCGGTCCTGTTACAGATTTGCATGGTTTGAAGCAGAGGTGACAGACGGAAGTTGTCACTTACTGTGCACTTCCAGCTCGTTAGGCCAACACACATGCTGCCACTCTTCCATTGCCGTAGGACTTTCAATAGATGGAATGAAAAATGGGGTCACCACAAAGAGACATCCGTACATTGTTGGATTTATGGTGATATGCACCTGTACAACACAGATACCCCTCACTGAGTCTCCATGATTAGTACCTAGTGACAAGCTGAAGCAAGATGGCCAGCAATCACATGCACACATACACAATCACATACATTCATACATACATACATACGTACATTCAAATACACACATTACATGCACACACATATATGCGCGCACACACTCACACACACACATTTTCTATTAATATTTCAACCACAAACGTGCAAGCTTTCTTTCACTATTAGTAAATAATTCAGAGCTTCTATGTATGATCCATTAATGGTGAAATAAAACATGCAAGCTTATATAACCTAATAATAAAGATACTGCACTCTATTATTTCTTGTATTTAGTATATAAAACAATAACTGTTGTAGCTTCTTTTTCTTAGTGTCCTTAATGGGTCACTTGGTTCTCTTTGTAGAATGAGTGTATCATGAATGGCTCAGTTAGGGAAGGGCCATTTCTCTGCCTGTATTATGCTCTACATATTGTATTAATGGTGAAGTGGATAATTGCAGGGTGAGAATGTCGAGCTAATAGACATTATATTTAAGAGATGTAAGACTTGTCAGTTTGCTTCATGGTCCCAGCAGACAAAAAATGGAAAAGGTGTTACTCCAGAGGATGGCGAGGGATATGCACTGGAACGGAACAGTCACTCCAACTCATGGGGCTTACACTTTCAGATAGCCATCTCTGCTTTGATAGCAATGAGCTGAGATGTCGTCTGGGGGGGGGGGGCGTTGATGAAGACCAGAGGCCTCCACTGCTACAAGCTTGACAACTGTTAATTCAGAACTTAAAGCAGGACGTAATGCCACTAAGCATTTTGTCCATCATGCTAACGATTCTGCCAGCTCACTGTTTTATTTCAACAGAGATTTGGTAACAAAATGGGTCAAGGGACAGCTATTTCTGTTAAGACTGGCAGTTGCATAGAAGCCTCCCTTAAACAAGATTCGTATTACAGATATTTTTAGTCTCCAGGTCACCAAAATCTACAATCAGATGTGTTCCAATCCTAAGCATTGCATTTTTTTCTCTCAAATTCTTTGGTTTATGACAAAACAACAACTATCACAACTCAAAGTGACCTGCAGAATCACTGTCCCAGTTTTACTAACAGAGTGAACTACATTTGTTATAAGTGGATCGAAGACTGGTAAATAGTAAAGAAAATATCACATTTCTCTGATCAAACCTATCTATTGATACAACAGCTTATCCATTGCCTAGCTGTCTTCCTGATTATCTGTTTAACCTATTAACCTAATCTAATATTATCCAATCTAACCCAACCCAAAATAATACAAAGCAGTTTGTATGTGTGGTGTGTGTGTGTGTGTGTGTGTGTGTGTGCATGCATGGCATACTATATAAATGGTGTTTGGACGTGTGTACATTTTTTTTTTTCATTTTTTTTACTTGTTTCAATCATTGACTGTGGCCATGCTGGGGTTTCTGCCTTGAAGGGTTTAGTTGAACAAATCAACCCCAGGGCTTCTTTTTAAGTCTGCTCCTTATTCTGTCAGTCCTTTTCACAACACCACTCAGTTGGAGAGACATAAACAAACCTAGACTGGTTGTCAAGTAGTGGTGGGGTATAAACACAAGGACTTCCACATGCATATACATACACACAAGTGTGTTCTGTCATTGATTACACTCTGGATTCTCTTGACAAGAAAACATATATCCACTTGTTGTTGTTTAACTCTCTTGGTCAAACCTGACCGAGCAGATCTATATTTAAAAGCTTTCCAGCACTGGTAATCCAGTCTCTTGCAGCCATAGTTCAGCTTAGATTGTATTCATCGTCATCATCAAATGTCCATTTTCAAGTTTTTTTTGTTTTCGTTTTTTCTATCTTTGGCTGTGAATATTGTCCTGAAAAATTTGACATGTATGCCAGAGGGTACAGTATTGAAAATTTGCCACTAAAAGTGTATGAGGAACCCATTTTCCCTCCTTTGAAACCTATCTTAGCTTCTTGAAATGATTATGGACAGTCATAATCTTAACATTGAATTCAATGGAAAGTTCTCTTATGGTTACAGTATGATTCCTCACAAGTGTTACCTTTAACCTTTTGTTGTCCAATTTGGAAGGATGACCTGATATAAGGTTCCTCAAGCATATTAAAATTGCCATGTCTGAATTTTTCAATCCACCTTTCCAAAGTTCTTCCGTTCAATACATCTTGATCATTATAAAACTTTATAAATATCCTTGCCTGCTTCAATTGCATTAGAACCTCAATGAAACTTGTAAATCAACCATGTGCAACCTGCAGTCTGCAAGACTTTCTGAATGGCATGCCTGATGAAAAATTACCTTGAAATTTTTCAGTAGCAGAGCACACCTGATGGTGATGAGTTATGCCTCGTGCAGCCTGCTTCTTGAAAAAGGTTACCCGTGTCTGTTGTAAAGTATATCACAAATATGCACTTTGCTTTGATTCCGTGATAAGTTCTTTACATAGAAAATTAATGGACTAAAATGTGGTTGTTGCTCTGCAGGAACTCATGAAATGATCATGAATCACTGAATGCCACTAGTATTTACAGCCTAGAACAACAACAAAAAAAAAAATCTGTTTCAACATGTTCATTCTTGTAAATCAGACAGAACTTTCTATATGGCCTGATATATGCATTTAACCTCCCTGGGTGGCACAGACTCAAGAACACCTTGAATAATTTCACCTGTTCATTTCTAGTTTTTACACAGAGAGAGAGAGAGAATGTGTGTGTGGGTGACAGCAAATTGTGAAAAATGTAATGGGCAGCCAGCACTGATTTTTTTTACTAATTTGCATGTTAGTACATTCATTGGCAATGCATATACACAGGACTGCTTTGGTCAGTCAGTCCCTGAAATGCACGATTTCACAAGAAACATACTAACTTTGTTCACATTCAATTTGAAGGAAGTGAGCCATGCTCTAGTATAAGGGAGATAATTCTAACCCCTTCCTCCATCATTCATTTTTGTTTTGTAACAGAATCATTTGTAGATTCGGCTTTTAACTCAAACAAATGGCAACAGTATATTATATGAACTAGCATGGTTGTGTGATAAGATGTTTGGTTTCAGTCCCTCTATATGATATCTTGGGTAAGTGTCTTCTACTATAACCTTGGGCCAACCAAAAACTTATGAGTGTATTTGGTAGATGGAAACAAAATAAATCTGTTGTGTGTGTGTGTGTGTGTGTTACCATCTCCTTGCCTTGATGTTGCATGATTGTTGTAAGCGAGTTTCACTGTCGTGCAAGTGGTGTCTTTCATTCCCAATCTTCCATGAAAACATGTCTGGTTATGAAGAAATATTACCTTACTTGGAAACAGGTGAGGGTTGGCAACGGGAAGAGCATTCAGCTATAGAAAATTTGTCACAACAAAATTCCACCCAGCCCATGCTAATCATGGAAAAGTAGACATTAAAATGATGGTGATGATGATTAAGAGTTAATTAACTGAGGTAGAGAGGTATGGCATCATATTTGTGGATAAGTTGTCAAATTACAAGTGTATGTTTAATAAATACAAGTATATATTTGATACGTTTAAGCGTGCTATGCAAATTGACGCTGAGGTCAAAGCAGAGGGTTAAATATATGTGTTTATTAAATATTCAATGTAAATATATTTACAGCTTTATGCATTTAAGATATATGATTCCTATTAAAACATTAGCAGCTTAATCCAATTTATGAAAATATGTTGAGAACATGAAATTGTTAAACATGTTTCATGCACATATAAAGTATCAAGACATGGAAGGCCTTAGTTGACAGGAAATGGGAAGCATGTTTGAAATTGAGTAGTTTTTCTCTTATTATTATCAGAAGCCAAAGCAAAACAGTGAGCTGGCAGAATCTTTAGCATACTAGAAAAATTGCTTGGTGGCATTTCTTTTGGTTCTGAGTTCAAATTCTGAGGTCAACTTTGCTTGTCTTTTTTTTTTTATTTTTTTTTTTTATAATCAATTTTTGACAGGTGATACTACTTTGGGTCACTATTGTAACAATAGTGGCTAAAAGATGGTTGCACACTCCTTGAAGCCCTGGACCTTCTGAACCAGGAACCCACTATTTGATGCGATTTAAAGTCAGACTGAGGACTAACGGGTACAGATACTCCGGTCTTATTAAACAGATGACAAGGCATTGTGTTATACACCCCACCACATACACACGCATGCCCATGCACACAGTGAGCTTCAGGACAGTTTCCCTCTTTCAGAGTGTATTTCTCTTGGATGTGTCAATATATTTGCCATTTCTGACACGCACATAAGATAGGTTTCTACTTATTTTCTCTCTTCTAGATTTCACTAAAAATACTTTGTTTATCCCAAGACAATGGTAAAAGACACTTTCTCAAAGTGCTGTGGAATGGAACCCAGAATCATGTGGCTGTGAAGTAAACCTCTTTATCACACAGTCATAATCTGTGCCCTTTCTGTCTATAAGATTATCTTTTATAACTCAGATTGCTTCATCAAAGGCAATGCTTATTCATTCACATTGTTTTGAATTAATCATGCATTGCCTGTAGCTTTGAGGTTTCGATGATGTAATTGTTTATTTCTAGAATGACATTACAGGGTAGGTGTAAGAGGCCTGATCTGGCTGATTTGAACATAATACTGGTTGCCGGATATGGCCAGTTTAAATGCTAAAGGATAAGGAAAAAAAAAAACAACTACTACTGGTAAACTTTATCCATGGAAGTAGTTGCTATGAAGGTATTGTAAACCTTTCTTGTATAAAGTAGTCGCCTTTCTTTCCTGGTATCTATTAATATCTGTCTACCAATCAACTGTCTTCATAGAAGTAGAAATTATGTTGTAAATTGATTTAGGCAGAAATCAATATATTGATTAGAATCTAATTGCATAACTTTTCTCATGACTGGAAGACTTATTTGAAGACTGGATTTTTTTTCTGGAGAATTAAAAAATGAGGTCTTTTAAAAAATTAAAATTTTGCTAGCCAGCAGCGCTTTTTAGAAATAACAGCTAAATCTCCTTCAAATTATACTTTATTGTCCTTAGTAAAAGTAAGTACTGTTGCATGCCCTAGAACTCACAGAGTTAGATATCAGGTTTCCATGGTGTATAGCTGACCAAGAGCACATTTCAACCTGGATGGGATTCCTGTCCATTGCAGGGTTGCTCGTTTACAGCTGCATGGACTGGAGCAACATAAAAATGAAATGTTTTGCTCAAGAACATCATGCACCATCCAATCATGGAAAATGAAATCATGGTCTTGTGATCGTGGGTTAAACGACCTGACCACTTGGCCACGCACCTTCAAATTTTTTTTGGGGGGGGGGGGACAAAAAACAAAAACGAGGAAAGGACACTTTGGATAACATAGTTGTAAATATACTAAATGACTGGAAAGACACAGATAATATAGTCCTAGGTACCTATACTATACTCCACAATTCTACAAAAATGCCACTATTTGGTCACAGTATGCTAGAAATAGCAGTCAAATCTCCCTTGAACCATACCTCATCTAGATAGTATAGTCCTAAGTACTGCTTACAAAAACTACTATGCACCTCAAGTCAACACAGATGCCAACAGGTGATCGCCCAACATGCTAGAAATAGCTCCAAATCTCCCTCAAACTACTCCTCCATCGTCTTGAAAACGAGAAAAGGTACATTAGTTAATGTAATCCTAAAATTTAAAAAAAAATGAGGTTAGAAGGAGAAACCTGAGAGGACTAATGTCACATGAGACAACACAGTATAAGATATAGGATCCAATAAAGAAACCTGCCTCTCAGGCACGGGGAGTTTTTTTTTTTTTTTTTAACCAGAGGCAGATTTCAAGTGTATATGAAGATTTGAACCTGTTGGGTGTATCTGTGCTGAGTAAAACACTGAATTTCTAATTTCGATAGGGATTCAAGTTATATAAAATTACTGTTTTGAACTTAACCTCTTCGGTACCAATCTGCCTGCCGGGAGGCGCAATGGCCCAGTGGTTAGGGCACCGGACTCGCGGTTTCAATTCCCAGACCGGGTGTTGTGAGTGTTTATTGAGCGAAAACACCTAAAAAAGCTCCACGAGGCTCCGGCAGGGGATGGTGGCGAACCCTGCTGTACTCTTCCACAACTTTCTCTCACTCTTACTTCCTGTTTCTGTTGTGCCTGTAATTCAAAGGGGTCAGTCAACCTTGTCACACTGTGTCACGCTGAATATCCCCGAGAACTACGTTAAGGGTACACGTGTCTGTGGAGTGCTCAGCCACTTGCACGTTAATTTCACGAGCAGGCTGTTCCGTTGATCGGATCAACTGGAACCCTCGACGTCGTAAGCGACGGAGTGCCAACAACAACCAATCTGCCCGAGACTGGAGAATTTTGTGTTGGTTTATGTTCCAAGTATAAGCTTAATGCATGTTGATAGACATTTCAGGTAAGTGGGTTAGTGGATTGGCGTAATTTAAGGGATTTTGGCTGTTATTTCTAACAGACCAAGCAACTACATGCAAGAAGAATGAGGACTCTCTTTAGTACGGTGAATGAAATATAGGTGCATATGAACCTGTCGGGGTACATCTGTACTGAAAAAAATGAATGTTTTATTTTATACATTCATAGATATGCAGCTTGTATTAACCTTTTCTATGCATATTTCTGTTGAAATATGCTGCCTTTCAGTTGATTTTGAAAATAATGGAAAGTTTATTAAGCCAATGTTTGGAACATAAATTAACATAAGATTTTGGTGAGAGAATTTAATTTACATCACTTTGAAATAGGAATTTTGTATCTGAGAACCAGATGTAGCCTGGGGGCATGTTGCTATCAAAAGGGTTGAATTACTGTTTTGGTCTGAAGGCTCAAGCAATATTTTTTTTTTCTTTTGAGATTTTTGATTCTTTGTCATTGGGTTTTAAGTTTCAAATCTGAATGTAGGTAGTAAAATCTCTCCCAAGAGCAAGGTGTTCCCCACCCCATGATATAGAACAGCGGTTCTCGTCCGGGGTCCATATAAGATTTAGTTGCTAAAATTTATGTGCAATAAGTTGGTTAAACTTCCACAATACACAAAAATTCTTTAACAAGAAGGAGTGGCTCTGTGGTAAGTAACTTGCTTACCAACCACATGGTTCTGGGTTCAGTCCCACTGTGTGACACCTTGGGCAAGTGTCTTCTGCTATAGCCTCGGGCCGACCAAAGCCTTGTGAGTGGATTTGGTAGACAGACACTGAAAGAAGCCCGTCGTTTATATGTATATATATATATATGTATGTGTTTGTGTGTCTGTGTTTGTCCCCCCCAACATCGCTCGACAACCGATGCTGGTGTGTTTACGTCCCTGTAACTTAGCGGTTCGGCAAAAGAGACTGATAGAATAAGTACTAAGCTTCCAAAGAATAAGTCCTGGGGTCGATTTGCTCGACTAAAGGCGGTGCTCCAGCATGGCCACAGTCAAATGACTGAAACAAGTAAAAGAGTAAAGAGTGAATTTTTTATAAATACAATTTCTAATAATATTCAATTATGGAAACCAAATGAGATTTTTAAAACATGAATGGCTCTGATGAGTCAAAAGTAAAACAGGAGTCAAAGGGGTCTTTAGGTAAAAAAAATGGTTGAGAAACAGATATAAGTTTGCTCATTGGCTCAACTAAACATAGTTCAACATGGTTGTTATCAACTCTACCCAAAGCCATTTCAGGTACAACACTGACTTTCTGGATGCTGATGGTTCAGAACCTCTTATAATCCATTCTAATCTATGAGCAGGAACTGCAAATTTCCACAGCTGTCTGACTAGTTTACTCGGAAGCCCTGTTTCACTCTACTTTGCACAGTACAATATTAATAAACTTGTATCACATACTAATGTATCACTTGTACTAATGAAATTACCCTTATTTACAGCTACCACACAATGTCAAGACACACTCACACACGCTGGGATTGTTTTTCAGCTTTCTACCAAATCCTGCAACAAGGCTTTGGTGTGCCCAGGGCTATAGTAGAAGACACTTGCCCAAGATGCCACACAGTGGGACTCCGCCTGGAACTATGTGGTTGTGAAGCAAGCTTCTTACCACACAGCCACATCTATACCTATAGTACATTATTCAATATATCCTTCCTTCTTTATAAATATATATATTTTTTGTTATTTGGCTGCTATTTCTAGTATGCCTTACATTCATGTTGACAATCCTTCATTTGAATTTATAGTTTTCAGATATAATGCTAATGTGTCTGTTTCATGTAGACTGGACAAGCAACTTCAAAGTTACAAAAACAAAAACAACCCAAAAACAATCCATACATGCAGGACTGGTGATATTTCACAGCTATTGACTATCAGTCTTGCTTTATTCTATTTCCCTCTCTTTTCTAAACATTTTTTTGTTTTTGTTTTGTTGCTCATGTAATTTTTTGTGAACTGTCTGTCCTATATATATATATATATATTATATTCTTTTATTTTTGTACCAGTTTTTGTCTGTGAACTGTGGCCATACTGGGACATAGTTGATTGCATCAATTCTCCATTATATATCATATTGATCGTGTAAGAATGAAAGGCAAAGTTGGCCCGGGCAACAGTTGACTCTTTTAGCATTTAGCCAGCCCAAATATTCTACCTGTTTTGTGTTCAGACTGGCCAGATCCAGCCTCTCACATGTGCCCTACAATGTCATTCTAAAAATAAATAACAGTTAACCTACAAGAAATTGCAGCAAAATCCCCTCAGACAACACTGTATTGTCTAAAAAAAAAAAAAAAGCATATTGGACAATGTAGTAGTTCACATACAAACATATACAAAAGATGAGGTGGTCCTGGCTGGAATGTCTTTCATAAAATTAGGGCTCAGCTGAGAATAAAATGAACAGTCAATCAAGTTGCTTTTCCTTTTGTTGTTTTTATTTCATCTGGCATTTATTTTGTCAATCCATGCTAGATTAAACCCCAAGTCAACCTAAGCAATATTTAAAACCCACAACTCATAGTTATAAATCATTATAACTGAAAACGGCTCTTTTTCTTTCTTTCTCTTCTCAACAGCTCCAATATTACATAATTTCCAAAATAATTAATTGGTTTTAATTTCTATTTTCGTATATATTTTTCTGATAGAGTTGGTTATTCTTTAATAGCCACAAGATAAATGGATTAATCCTGAAAAATACATATTAAAATTTTTAAAAACCCTTTTGTCACCATATTCCTTATGAAATTCACTGTTTATATGTTTCAATTAATTTTCAAAATGATTAAGAATTTGTAACTTAAATAAAAGGTTCTGTCACATAAAATTATAATGGAAGGTTTTATTTTAAATTTGAACATTTCAAAATGAGGGATATCTCAGGCTGTTTGTTATCAAAAAGTGTTAAATTTCCTCTCAGTGAACAACCTATTTCCATATTTGGATTGTTATTATGTAGTGTGCTAATGTATATTTGTCTTCCTTTATGTTTCAGAAATGGCGGATGTTGTGCAGGCTCTATTACAGAAAATTGATTATACTTCTGATACAACTGCAGGTAAGTTAATGAGCCAAGAGTTATAAAAGTTTGATTTCTTTCAGGTGGGAGGTGGGGAAGGAAAAAGAAAGAAAAAAAAAAGGAAAATGTGAAGAAATCTAGGATGTGTTGATTATTCATTCAAATGATTGAAGTAAAGAAGCAGTGTAACAATATATAAGCAAAAATATTTGTAAACACATCAAAATATGAATAGCCACTACTGTATTTTTGATACAGTACATAGTGTAAATATTTAGTGCAAACAGTCAAACATCAAAACCACATGGTTGCAAAACAAGCCTCTTAATTACACAGCCATGCATCTCTATGTCTCTCTTATATATCTCCTTTCTCTCTCTTTTCCTTCTCCTCTTCCCCCTCTCTCTCATACACTTATTTTAGTTTTGATCTATATTCAATCTCCATCTACTCGTTATCTCATTGTAATCTACTTGTTGCTTTTTTCCCTTGTGGGCCTCTTGCAATTTGTCAGTAAATTTTAAGAGATGACTTTCATCCATAAAACAAAGAGCTGCTGTATAGCCCCAGATCCGTTCTGATCAAGCAGACCTATGAACAAAGGTAATGCAGCTGCAACTGTGCTATCTATTTGTATATTAAGGATGGCCATTGTCAAGATGTGAATGTGTGTCTGTGTTGTCTCCTTGTCGTGACATTTGCACGCTGGATGTAATAAGCAAAATCAGCTACATGCTCAGGGATTCATTTGTTTAGAATCTTCTGTGGAAATGTGTTGAGCCTTTTAGTTGTTCATTGTTTGAAGGTTTAGGGGAAATATTCTATAAATGAGAGCTGTCAATAGGAAAGCCTGACGACTTAACGAGGTCAACATCAGCAACATTAAAATAAAGATTGCACATCAATAGCAACAATAACATCATCAATACCGAGATTAATCCCTTCGCATTTAAACTGGCCAAAATATTCTACCTGTTTTATGTTCAAACAGGCTAGCTCCGGCCCCTCACACCTACCCTACAATATCATTCTAAAAGTTAACAGTTAGGTCGTCATCACCACCACCACTACCATTGTTGTTATTGTCATCATCGTCACCACCACCACAAGTTTTGTCTGTTCCATGCAAGCATGGAAAAGTGAACACGAAGATGATAATGATGATGGTGGTGTGTGTGTGTACACATACACACCAGGTCTGATCAAAAAGTGTCAGGACTGTTGCTATGGTAATGGAGCTGAAGTATTCAGAGTGAAGCCACTTGGTACAGATTGAACACTGTTGTGTATGTGCACTAAGTTTAATGTTCTTGCTTTCATTATTTATAGCATTGCTTGGAAATTAAAGTACACAGAGTGAAACTGCTTGGCACAGACTGACCTTGAATTCTGTCTCACATGCACACTAAGTTATACCATTCTCATTCACTTCTGTTGTTTATAGCAGTGCTTGAAAGTAGAGTGTGTAGAGTGTGGTCGTTTCAAAACGAAAATTGGGTTTCAGCTGTACAGAATCTTGATTGTGTCGCGGTTGATTAAAACTTTTTGAAAATGGTCCCGACGGACAATGAACCATGGGTCTATGGCTAAGATCCTGAAATCATGACTCGGTCTTTGCAATAGAAAACCCCCAACAAGATTTCAAGATGTTGGAGAAACCTAAGAGAATGTGATGAGGCAGTTGCTAGCTATCCCCAAAAAAGGAGTTCCAGGAATGTTTCCATCGCTGGAAATGACAGTGGATAAAATGTGTTGCTTTGGAAAGGAACTCCTTTGAAGGAGATTAAATGCCAAATTGATATGTATTGTAGGTTTTTTATATATAGCACTAGTTTCAATACTTTTTGAACAGATCTTGTATATGCATGTGTGTGTGTGTGTGTGTATATGAAAGGCCAGATCTGGTTGGTTTGAACATAAGACAGGTAGGATACTTGCTCTGTACTTCGCCAGTTTAACCCCTTTGTTACCATATTTCTGTTGAGATGCTCTGTCCAGCTACATGGTCAAAGAAATTCCTCTTTCTAAATAAACTGGTGTCACTGAGCAACTTATATTCTCTGACAACACCATGTGACCTGCCTTGGCCAATAGCAGCCTAACTTCCAATAGAGATTTTGGACTTCCTGTATCTCTTCACTCAATAATCTACAACCTGAAAGAGATGAGTTTCAGTTGGAGGCCTGCGAAATGGTTTGCAGCATGGAATCAAATCAAATTTAAAGAATTTAGTAAAATAACTTAGTTATCTTTCAGCTAGTGTTAGGAACATAAATTGTGACTAAGGTTTGGTGGAAGATTTTAATTCAGAACTTTTGAAAACTAGACATTTGTACTACAGAGCCAGAGTCGGTTTCAGCCGGGTTGGTATCAAAAAGGTTAAAGGCTAAAGATTCAGCCATGACTGAGCGGATATATTATCAAAGACAGTCTAGTCATGATTGTCCTAGTTTTTGTTTTTCAAGCACTGTGAGTCTAGGACAATGATTTTAAACCTGCCTCCAGCTCTCTTTTAATTTCCTTAATAATCCTGTTATTATAGTGTCACTTATAAGTATACATGTATTTTAGTTTTGGTAAGCTGTTTTTGTAACCTCACAGTGCAGTAGTGCAAGGAAAACGTTTTTGTTTTGTTTTTTTCTTTTGTCAAAATCCATCACATTTTTACTATTTTGTTGGAAAATTTGCAGCATGTCCTGTTCACATGCTTGTCATAAATTTTATTTAACTGACCCTGGACGACATCATCCAATGTATCTTTCCATCTTTGCTTTCATCTTCTACTTGTTTTACTCATTGGACTATGGCCAAGATGGAGCACTTCATTGAAGGATAGTCAAGCAAACCGGCCTCAGTATTTATTATTTTCTTAAAGCCTGGTACTTGTTTACATCTCTGTAAATTAGTTATGGGGATGTAAACAAACCATCACCAGTTGTACAGCAGTAGTGGAGGAAAAAAATCATAAACACACAGATACACTTAATGGACTTCCTTCAACCTTCATCCACCCATAAGACTTTTGGTTGTAGAAGATACTTGCCCAAGGTGTTGTGCAGTGGGATTGAACCAAAGACAACATAGTTAGGAAGCAAGCTTCTCAAACCACACAGCCATGCCTTAAATTACAGGATTTAATTTGAGTGAAGTTTTGCTGCTACTTCTATCAGATCAACAGAGACAACATAGAAGTTCCTCTTATTAGCTTATAGCTGTTGTGGTTCTGATGGCAATAATGCTGACTAGCAACAGTTGTGGCGCTGGAGTGAACCTACATAAGCAATAATTTATTAGTTTGCTATTTGGTTTCCAGATTTATTAGTTTGAGCTGTGATAGCACTTTCAAGCAACCACACTCAGATAAATATATCTGGGCCAAATCTGGAAGCAAAGTAAAGCTTAAAAGTTTTCCTCTTACAACTCAAACAGAATCCAAGCAGAAGATAAGAACCAGCTTATTGAAATAAGGTGTAATACTGCCATTATAAATATACCTAATATATCTTTTCTTTCAGCTATATTTCTTAAAATAGCCATTTAATCCCTTGCAGCCAGCTAATGATGAAGCTAATAATTCCCCCAATAGACCATTAATAGGTCATTCTAATTGGAATCCTAAAATAAAAATTATCTTACAAATCTTTTGCATAGATGTTTAAGTCTTCCTCATTGATGCTAATTTTAGGTGAAAGCAGGGAAAGCATTCTAATGGATGTGTTTTGTACGATATATAATAATACTTTGAATTCATCTTAATGTTATTAACTGATGTTATCTTTTTGCTGAGAATCAATCAAATATTATTGACTTATTTTATAATACATTGTTTACCTTGCATTGTTTTCGATATCTTCTTATGTTATCTTGCACTAAAGTGAAGATTATAAACAACTAAAGTTGAACTTTTTTTTCTCTTTTTCTCTCATGAAATTTTGTTTTGTTTTGTTTTTCCTTTTTTTATATCCAGATCCAAGGACAAAAGACTGGTTCTTCTTAGAAAGCAGTCCCTTGAAAGTATGGATTCTAACAGCAATGTACATTCTCTTTGTTATTTATGGACCAAAATATATGAAAAATCGAAAACCTTTTGATATACGTATTTTCATGGTTCTGTATAATCTTGCAATGGTTGTACTCTCTATCTATATGTTTGTTGAAGTGAGTATTATTACTATTATTATTATTATTATTATTGAACTATTGTATTCATTGAATATTTCAGCATGCTGAGTTTGATTTTTTTGTTGTTGTTATTTTCTTTCTTTTCAATTAAGCCATCATTTTCAAAGCCGATGCTATTTAAAATATCCATAAATGGTGTTGAACTGCTAACGAGAGCGCTTTCTTAAAAGGAAAATCCTCTTATCTACAAAAACAGTGGCAGAGCATTGGGTGCAGCTGCGGCTGTGTGGTTAAGTTCACTTTGCAATCACATGGTCCCAGGTTCAATCTCACCATATAGCAATGACACCTTGGTAGAGTGTCTTTTACCATAGTTTTGTGAAGAGCCAAGTGTTGTGAGGAGAATTTGGTATATGGGAACTGTACTGAAGCCCATTGGTTGAGCTGGATAAGTTCTAGAATGGTAATCAAAAATCTACCAAGAATCTGGTTCACTGCCAATACATGGAGCTTTTGTATGTTCAGCAGAGTCCACTCTGCTGTGAATATTCAAACTAGGTCCCTAGTCTTGAGCATACAGTGATAAATTATTTCCTACTTTTCTGCTGTAGCGATCCATGAGTCATAATTTCTGCCCCCTTTTTCCCCCCCACGTCAAACTCTCAGAAGCTTTACAAAAAGGTCATAGGTTGCTGACCTTCAGTTTCTAAGCCATTAAAAGAAAGGGAAAAAATAATTGCTACAGATCCTCTCTAACAATTTATTCCACAAACTTTAGCATTATCTGTTAGTTATCTTTTTATTTTTTTTATTTTATTTCTTTCACTCATTGGACTGTGGCCATGCTGGTGCACCACCTTGAAGGGTTCAGTCGAACAAACTGATTCCCTGTACTGTTTTTTTTTAAACCTGGTACCTTATCAGTCTCTTTTGTGGAACCACTAAGTTACAGAGACATAAACATACCAATACTAGTTGTCAAGTGCTGGTGGGATACCTGCACACATACACACACACATATATACATAGTCATGTGTGTATATACTAGCAGAGATACCCGACGTTGCTTGGGATTAAAATGGCATAGTTTGTATATATATTACAGTTATGTTGGAATAGGTAATACGGGAAAGTGCAACATTGACGACAAAACCTTTGTGGAGTAAATGATGGGCTAATTCAACTAAGTTCCGTGACTGCAGGTAATTAGTACTAATACTATAAAATATGAATGCTATCCTTTAAGGGATAGCATGATTCTGGGTTCAGTCCCACTGTATGGCACCTTGGGCAAGTGTCTTCTGCTATAGCCCTGGGCTACCCAAAGCCTTGTGAGTGCATTTGGTAGACAGAAATCGAAAGAAGCCCATCTTGTGTGTGTGTGTGTGGTTGTGTGTTTACAATTATACTTTTTTTTTTTATTATTTCATGTAATCCATTTTTGTAAGCATTTTTTCCAGTTATATTTTTAGTGTTTCATATTTGTAAGATGTTATGA
>NC_069003.1:32829565-32841459 GCF_001194135.2 Octopus bimaculoides
CTAAAAGATGGCATTCGTATTTACTAGAATGCAAGTCTCATGAATATAAATCAGAACACTTTCAAACAGGTTAGTTCAGCTACCGTGGGGGGGGGGGCGTTTTGAAGGAAAGATAATTTTTAAAATCTTTTACTTGTTTCCCCTGTATCCATGGTGGGGCATTTCCTTGAAGGGTTTAGCCAAACAAATCAACTCCAGTACTTAATTTTTTTTAAAGCCTGGTACATATGCTATTGGTTTCTTTTTGCCAAACTGCTAAGTCATGTAGATGTACACAAACCTTAGTGAAAGGATGAAAAGTAAACTTGTCCTCAGCTGAATTTGAACTCAGAATGTAAAGGCATGAAATGCTGCTTTGCATTTTGCCTGGTGTGATAATGACTCTGCCAGCTCACTGACTTAGCAGTAGTAATGGTTTCAAATTTTGGCTCAAAGAGTCGTAAGTCAGCTACATCGACCCCCAGTGTTTAATTGCTACTTATATTATTGACCCAGAAAAGATGAAAGGCAAAATCAACCTTGGTGGAAATTTGAACTCGGAACGTAAGGACAGACAGTATGCCACTAAGGAGTGTGCTAATGAGTTTGCCTGCTCGTTGCCTTTGACTTAATGGTAGTAATAATAATAATAATACCTGCCAACATTGTTTTCTACCATTGGAATTAATTATTAATTACTCTTGTTGTATCTGACGACTGATACAACTGAAGCAAGCTGGTTGTTTTTAAATAGGCATTTAGCAAACCGTTTGTTTTTCAGAAAATATCATTCTTGAATCAATCTATATGTTAATGAAACTTGTGGAAGGAATGGTAATGGCTGCAGGAGACGTTTATGATGATGTTGGTGTTGCTTAGTTCCAGTTCAACCATATTTGAGCAGACTTACTGATCAACCATGTTGTTGCCATAATCATCCCATCTTTTTTCATACAGTGTATCTCTCATCTACAGCTACATAACTCTATTGATGTTTTCTGCTGCTTCTTTTTTTTTTTAAATAATTGTGTTTTGAGGGAGATTAGATCTGGCTGTTATTTCTTCCAGGTCAGGCAGCTATCTACAAACTTCTATAATGGCTCAACTGTTATCAGTTTGGGCTAAATTTGACAGTTTGCATGAAGGGGGGGGGGGACACAATGTCCCCAACTTCAACCATGACCTCAAGACACCTCCAGAACCTGTCACATATCTTCATCACCATGTCCCTGGAGAGATCTTTGAACACCTCTTTATATAAGCTTGTGTTTATCATAATTTTTTGTGCATTTGCCCTTTTTACCACAACCAACCAACAATGCTGCAAAGTATAGTAGTAACCAAACCACCACTATACTTGGAGCAGACAAGATGATGGTAATCGGTGTGGAGCTCTGAACTGATTAGTAGCAGCAGTACATACAAGATCAGCATCATCGTCATCATCATCACCATTTAGTTTCTGCTTTCCATGCTGGCATGGGTTGGACAGTTTGACTGAAACTGGTAAGCTGGAGAGCTGCACCAGGTTCCAATCTCATTTGGCATAGTTTCTACAGCTTGATGCCCTTCCTAATGCCAGTCACTCCAAGAGTGTAATGGGTGATTTTTATGTACCAGTGCATGACATTGGTCTCAGCCACAAATACGATTTCACTTGACTTGATATACATGCATACAGACAGACAGATAGATAGACAAGTGGCTTATTCACAATTTACGACTGAAAGGCAGAATTATGGATGTCACTAAAGTGACTGAGGGTACTAGTTAGCACCAGCATTGCTAGAAATAAGAGTCAAAGCAACTATTAGCCACAATAAAGCACTTATCTTATGACTGACAGAGGAGGCAACCTCCCTACTGCTTCCGGGGCATAGCCATAACATGCACTTTATACACCAGAGGATGTAGTATGACTTTATATATTCACAACCCTAAACTGGAAGAGTTAAAAATAAACACACACACCATGATATATATATATATATATATATATATATATATATATATATATTCACAGTTTAGGCTTGTGAATATTTAGTCATACTACATCCTCTGGTGTATAAAGTGCAGGTTGATAAAAATGAACAACGAAATTTGCTTTGAAATGACCCTTTTATTGGCTCTGATTGTTAGTCTCATAAGTTTTGAATTAAACATGTCAGCAAGCGCTCACTATTGTCATTTTAATAAAGACTTGCACAATGTTATACGCCTTTATTCGTAGATGAGGTCTTTTGTAAATGGAATCCTTTCATGTCTCATTCAGGTGAGATTATGCAAATCTTTACGCTGCATAACCCCACCTGAATTCCAACAATGGAGAATGAAAAGTCAGGTAAAAAGGTTGCTGATAAATAATTAATGTCATTTAATATGGTTTTATGTTGCAGTAGGTAAGTGATAGTATGGTTAGGTTCAAAAGGGCTGCTCAGTGGTTCGCTGCACTTTTTTGCAGGTGAAAATAAAAAATGAGTTTCTCTACCTTGATGCCAAAGATTTTCTTTTTTTGTTTTTGAAGGATGTGAAAGTTTCAAGCATTCTCATTAATGTTTGTATGTGTGTCACTGATTTTATATATATATATATATATATAATTGTCACTAAATGTGACTAGGGTGTTAGGAAACGCCTACATTGCTAGAGATAATAGCTAAAGCACTCTAATGTTGTAGTTAATGGACATGAGTGAAGACCTATGCATTAACAGGGAGCATAATTGTCCGAAAAATCTCAATCAGCAATTTTTGGACAATTATGGTCCCTGTTAGTGTATATGTTTTCATTCGTGTGCATTAACTACAGCATTAGAGTGCTTTAACATGTTTGTGGTGTATTGTTAATAAGGAGGCTTTTGATCTTATTGTTTTTGTAATACATAACTAGCATTGGCATAGTTTACTTCCTTACCACATGGTTCTGGGTTCAGTCCCACTATTTGACACCTTGGGCACATGTCTTCTGCAATAGTCTTAGGCCTGCCAAAGCTTTTTGAGTGGATTTGGTAGATGGTTGCCCCAGTCCACTCAGCTGGCGAAAATCAGTAATCCTTTGACAGACCAGTGTCTCATCCAGGTGGGGAATTCATATGCCATGGAAGCTGGGAAACCGACTCTTATGAGTCAGCGTGATTTGAGAAGGTAACCTTTACTTTACTTTCTAGTTCTATTGAGTCCTAGAGGAGGGTCTGCTTCAACTACTTTGAGAACTTTGGATCAAGATCAGGCATGGGATCAACCTTTTACGAGAACTTGGCCACGTGAGATATGGCTCATCATCAGGTGGTCATTTTAGTAAATGTTGTGTTCCTTGTGAAATTAGGCACGCCATTTAGAAAGTCCCACGGGCTGCAGTTTGCCCATGACTGATGAAGATGTTGGATGTGTTAAAGTAGCCAGTTGCTCAAAGTGTGAAAGTGTTAAATGGCTAGTTGATAATGGTGTTTTAAGTTGTTAGATGCTGGAAGTATTAAATGGCTGTTGTTGGAAATGTTATGTGGCCAGTTGCTTGAGACGAAGGGCTATAAAGCTGATAGATGAGATGAATTGCTAGACGCTGGAGGTGCAGAGATATTAAGTGGTGAGACTCAAGGTAGTGTGAAGTAACTAAATACTGGTGATAGCTAAATGGCTAGTTGCAGGATATATTTAAGTGGCTAGTTACTAGAAATAGTTTAATGGCCAGTTGTTGGGAAGTATGGAGATATTTAATCTGTTATGGCTGAAGATGCTAAGTGACTTGTTGTTGGAAATACTGACTGGTATATTTATATTCCACTAAATTGATTTGACTATTTTTTTTACACTCTATCTTCTTACAGATTATCCTAAGTACACAAGCCCTTGGATACACTGTTATATGTGCACCATATACAAAATCTAATGCTCAAAATCCTAAAGAAATGAGAGTAAGTATTTTTTATTATCATTTTCAATCAATGACCTGTCAAGATGGTTTTTTAATTATACTGTTTGTTTAGGTTTGTTGTTGTTGTGGTGTCACCAACCTGATTGATTAGACAATGATCAAAAGCGTTTTTCAGTCACGGCCATTCTGTGTTGCTGGAATTCTTGCCATTCTTTCCAGATATGTTCCAGACGGAAACGAGTAAGGCATTTCAGAATCTGATTAATGTTTTTAGTCAGTGTCTGTCTGACTTGACAGACAGGAGGAAATAATTAATTATAGATCTAATTACAAACTTGTTAGGCTAGAGTGTTCTAAGCGGACATAATTATAATGTTATATACAGAGTCTAAGGAGAAAAAAAAAACAATTGGTTGTCTGGGTTGGCAAAAACTATAGAATGATGTTCAAGAATTTGAATTCAATTTTGTATTGTGTGAGGTGAAAAGAGAACTATAACATTTCAGAGGTGACTTTTTGTCTGAGAGAAAAGAACTGTAATTCATATTTTTCAACAATAATTAAATAAAAGTATAGGTCTAATTACCAATCAGATAGGATAGAATGCTCTAAGAGAACATAATGTAGATTTAACTACTGACTAAATGGGTTAGAGTGTTCTAAGAGTACACATTTAATTTTAGATTTAATTACTAGCTTGGTAGTAATTTGTCTGATTACTATTAACAAAGTCTCTTTCTTTAGAACCATGTTGTAAAGAGTGTGATCATCTTCTCCCCCCCCCCCTCATTTATTCAGAATACCTTTTATTGCTTGAAATGTTAGCTGTAGCCTTTTCCACTCTATCTGTTATGGATTGTGGTTCCTTGTAGAATTGAATCTCTTGTGCAAAATAATATTGGGAGTAACCGTCTCTTTCAGTTGGGTTTCATTTTTAATATGAAACATTCAATGTTTTAATAAGACCAGAATCTTAAATTGTCTGCAAAGTTGACTGATCCAAGCGGGGAAAAAAAGTTTTATATTCCTAAAACTAAGTACACTGCTTTATCTCATACTGAAAGTTTAAGGAACCTTTTTACCTTATATTTGGCTTAATCATTGGACTGCGACCATACTGGGACACCACCTTGAAGGGTTTAGTTGAATAGGTCAATACCAGTACTTATTTTTTTTCATAGCTATCATACTTATTTTATCAGTCTCTTGCCAAACTGCTACATTATGGGTGTGTAAACAAACCAACATTGGTTATCAAGTGGTGGTGTGGGACAAAGACATGCACACACACACACACATCTACCAAATCCACTCACATGGCTTTGGTTAGCCCTGGGTTATAGTGGAAGACACTTGCCCAAGGTGCCATGCACTGGGACTGAACCCCAGACCTCATGATTGAGAAGCAAGCTTCTTACCCATACAGCCACTATGTTATAATTATGTTTATTTGGAACTTAATCAAGTTTGTAATTAGATCATAATTAATGATCTCTTCTTAGAACGTTCTGTCACCTCTGACACTAATTAAAAGATTGATGAGATTCTAAGATGCCTTTCTTATTCTCATTCACATATATCCAGAAAGTATGACAAATGTTCCAATCAATGGGATGGTCATGACTGAAATGCTTTTGATCATGAGTCTGCTTGATCTGGGCGCCATTCTTACTTCATTATTACATAATTGGCTTTCTGCACTGGGTCAGTCATGACTGATCAGACTTAAAACCAAAGATGTTCCACCCATGAGCATCCCATCCGTCTTTCAAGGACAGTCGTGGGCTGACTGCAGCCCATGGGACTTTCTGAATGGCATGCCCAAATTCATGAAGGAAATGTCGTTCATTAAAATTACTTTGAGTATTTTCATTAGTGTGGTCCTTCTGACGATGAGCCATGTTTCATATGGCCTGTTTCTCTAAAACTGTTGCCCACACCTGATCTAAGACTTCATTATCCAGTGTGCCCTTCAATTTTAATCATGCATTATCTTAGCTTCAAGATTTCAATGATGTAATTGTTTATTTTCAGAATGAAATTGTAGGGTAGGTGTGAGGCCGAATCTAGCTAGTTTGACCATAAAACAAGGTAGAATATTTGGGTTTGATGTGTCCAGTTTAAACACTAAAGGGTTAAAACATATAATACAGGTCCAGCTTTGCATATTGGACCTAAGATGATTTTTTTTTTTTTCTTTAAGACATTTTTTGGGAAAAGGTGCATCTTATACACTATCAAATATGGTGCTTATAAGTGGCCCAGTTTAATGTCATCATCACCACTACCAGAACCATTTAGTTTATGAGTGTCTTTAGCAGAGTCTACACTGTTCAGGCATTTGGACTAGGCTTCTGGTCTGAAGTTAACTCCCTCCTTGATCTTGGAAGTCCTGAATACAGTTTCTAGACCCTGAAAATAGTTTATAAGCTCTTCTTTTTTTAGCTTTAATAAAGCTATGAAAAATATGATAATGTGTAAAATATGCTTTTCTCTTGTCTGTTTTGTAGCTTGCTCGAGTTCTTTGGTGGTACTATTTCTCAAAAGCTATTGAATTAATGGATACAGTGTTAATGATATTAAGGAAAAAAAATGATCAAGTTACATTCCTGCATGTCTTCCATCATGCCACAATGCTGAATATTTGGTGGTGGGTTATGATGTTCATTCCTGGGGGTCAGAGTAAGTATTACCATTAATCATATTGTTTTAATAATCATCTTTTGACGTTAGACAACTCTGTCAAATGTAATGCTTATTTTTTTTTCACATTGTTTCAAATTAATCATGCATTATTATTCCATAGCTTTAGGATTTCAATGATGTGATTGTTTTATTCTTAGAATAACATTGTAGGGTAGCTGAGAAAGGCTGGATCTGGTTGGTTTGAAAATAAAACAGGGAGTGTATTTTGGCCGGATATGGCCAGTTTAAATGCTAAAGGGTTAATTATGGCTTAGTGGTTTGGGTAGTTTAGTTATTTAAACAAGTGAAAGATTCATTGTTACACTAAGGTTCCATTTATTTTACGGTGTGTATCTAAACAAATATCTCCATTGCTTCACCAACATGTTGCTTTATGATAATAAAAATGTTGTATTCAAACGATACTTCATGTGTTCTAATTCTGTTTTATTTTCCTTTTATTTCAGCTTGGTTCGGTGCTTGTTTAAACTGTTTTATCCATGTTGTTATGTATACATACTATGGCCTGTCTGCTATACCATCATTAAAAAAGAGGCTCTGGTGGAAAAAGTATATAACAAAAATGCAACTGGTAAGACTATGTTGATGTTCTGTTTATTCATTTTTTTTTTTTTCTGATGATGAGAAATGTTTCTAGCTCTTAACCACTACGCCCGTGGGCATATGGCATAGTGGTTAACAAGATGAGGACAAATATCTGTCAAATGTAAATAATGTACATAATTCCTCATCTCTTAAATGTAGAACTGCATCAGAGACTTTGTGTCATAGGACAAGGAGTGATCACAAACATGTTGGTAACGAAAGGCTTAACAAAACAAATTAATTATACTGTTGTTCTAAGGCTCCCTAAAAAAAATTAATAAATCAGTGTGTTGATTTATATTATAGCATCAGTATTAGTAAGGTAGATCCAGTGAGGGCTGACTGTCTGACAAGTTTAGTCATTGGCTAAAATTTCCTTCCTAACTCAGCTCAAAGTTTGAAGTCTTGTACTGTCTCTGTATAAAGACTACTGCATGGACTTGAATGAAACTTGCTTAACACGATAGAATGATTGTTGGTGTTCATTGTGAGTGAATAGTTATTACCTATTGTAATGTCACTTCACTTGCACAAACTATTGTATCTCCAGCTGCTTCAGATGCCAAGACATGAAAATTGCCAAAGTGTAGTACAACGGTTTTGCTATGGAATGGTGAAACTATTTTTTTTTTTTTTTCGTTTACTGAAAAAAAAGCAACGTTTTGGACTTACGACACTTTTGCATAATAACGATACATGTTATTGTACGTGTGTGTGTGTGTGTTCTCGCGCGCGCATGTGTGTATTAGGTGACCAAAGAAAGTGTTATAATAATTATTGGTAATTAATTCTGAGTTGTGTCCCTTGACTCGTACGTCGTTTTTCCACTTTTTATGGAATCGATAAAATATATACCAAAGTATTTACTGATAGAAAAGGTTGAGTAATGTGTATTCAGTGATGTTCTTTGAGGGCAGAGCTCTTGCATGGCTGGAGGTAGTAAAAAAAAAAAAAGAATAACAGAATTTAAAATTCCTTAGTATATGTTTAAACCTCGAACGTCTTAATATTTACTACAGCTTTCGTATTCTTAATGTGCTGCAGCCCTTCTCAACAACAATTACTTAATAAAGGATTAGAGTAATTAAATTCGTATTGTCTGGCGTACAACGTCATGTAAGCATGTGGTGTAAACATTCAAACGTTGTCACAATCTTTCCAATTCCTGCTGAATTTTACACAGAATATGTGGTCCTCCAAAGTCGTGTTGGTGTAGAAGTTAACCTACATTTTTGAAAGCAAATTTTTGTCTGAAAAATTCGACTTGTATATCAGAAAATACGGTAAACGAGTTGAACTATTCAGAGAATAAATAACGGATTTAAATAAATTCAGACGTCGTCTGTACAATAAAAATTTTTGAAAAGGTAGTAAAGATTGTGTTGAAGGTAATCTTCAAGTTTAGGGGTAAAAAAAGTAAATAAAAATATTCAAGGGAAATAACTGAACGACTTACCATTATTATCCGTTTTCTTTTAGCTGTTTATAAAACAGCATGCGACGGAATTTTTTCTTATAAAAGTTTAAAATGTTTTTTTATTTTTCCAAAACGGAAATGAAATGGTTTGTAGAAGTACCCGACGGAACGGAGTCAAAAACAACAGTCAGAAAAGAAACAATTGTGCATGGAGAGAACTTTGTCGATAGAAATGATAATGAAATTCAACAGATAAATTCCTAGGTCTGCATGCTGATCTCAATGAGATCGTGTTCATTAAAAATAGATATTTATTAATGAAATGTTCTACAGTTATGCTCCAGATGTTTGAATATATTACACTGTAGAAAATTTCATTAAAATATATCTATTTTCAATGAACACGACCTCGCCGAGTGAGGGTCAGCATGCAGTTCTAGAAATTCACCTCCTCAACATTATACACTTCAGAAATGGCAGCCAAAAAATAAACAAATGTTTTTTTCTTTTTGGGATTGAATTCCGCCATTGAAATTCATATAGATAAGATGAGATTGAGAATTTCGTTTTCAGCAACAATAAGATGTTGTGCAGCCGGTCTTCCAAGATGCATTTTCGATTTCTCATAAGAAACTGATATTCAATCACGTGTGTGATTTATATATAAACAGTTAACGTCAATCAAATCACGTGTGTGATTTATCTATAAACATAGTACGGAGAATACTGGTTACTTCCCTTGAATATTTTTATTTATTTGTTTTACCCCCTAAACTTGAAGATTACCATTGTTGAAATATTTAATGCAGGGTTAGTATGAAAAAAAAAAGTAGAAAAAATATACAATGAAGAAAACGATTTTGTTGGTTTTAAAATGCTTTTGTAATTTTTTCAGCAAGTATGGGAGAGAACTCGGGGTATGGTTTAGCTAAGATTATAAATAAAAAATATATAAATGCACATTTTTAAAGCCTAGCCAGGCTCATGGGCCCGGTTTCAATGGCATATGCGTTCCCCAGCTGGACGGGATGCCAGTCCATCGCAGCGTTACTGATTTTTGCCAGCTTAGTTAATTGGAGAAACGTGAAATGAACTGTTTTGCTCAAGAACACAACACGTCGCCCGATCCAGGAATCGAAACCACAATCTTACGATCGTGATGCTGACACCCTAACCACTGAGCCACGCGCCTCCACTTAACCAAGATTACAACTCAGAAAATACGTTTTGCTGTAGTTGAAGTAACGAGGAGACACTACGTATAAACTAATGTACACTTTAAGGTATCATTTTATACTTAGTGATTCGTAGACTACTATTATGCTCTGCTGAGGAAGTCTAATAAGACCAAAACCTGTCTGTTGTTATCTTCCATTCTTGCTGACCCCCCCCCCCTCTATTACTAATTAAATTGATATTCTAAATTTCATTTATTTTTTTCTTTCCAGATCCAGTTCTGTATAACATTTGTTCACTCGGCAAATTCTATACGAGTGAATTGTGAATTCCCAAGCTGGGGAAAGTATCTACTCACATGTTACATGATTCTCATGATAATATTGTTCAGTAACTTCTACATCCAGGCTTACATCAAAGGCAGACGAAATCCTAATGTAGACACAGCAAATAACTATGCGAAAAAGAAAAGCTCCCAAAATGGAAGCACCATTAATGGAACGGTGAAGAAAGCTCAATAGCCAAATTCATAATATATTTGCTTTTTAATTAATTTTTAAAAATTCTTTTCTTGTTTCCAATTTATATTTATTTTTCTCTTGTTTTTTTTTTAATGTTTTTTGTTAACTTTATTCTTCAGGGTATGAATCATTAAAAAAACAGTTAAACCAGCATGGCTTCAATTTTGAAAATATGATGATGATGATAATAATAATAATAATATAATAATAATAAGTATGTTCACTGTTTTACTTAACTATACAAGAACCATTGGCTAATGAAACTCCCCACTTCCCTCTCAACTAATCTTCACCATTTGTTGGAATTGCCAATTAGAAACAGCTGTCATTTTTATAGAACTGGATGATATCTGAAAAAAAAAAAACAAGCAACAAAGAAATTTATCATTTTCATTTCAGGTTTTATAAAAAAGTATTATATATCCTATAGAATTAAAATTTAGATCGTTGAATAAATATATTTTATTGTATTTTCCTGTGTGCATATTTCATATTATATACATTTATATATATATAAGACCTGCTAGTTTGCTATTTCAATGCAACTGTCTGTTTCTGACACTAAAATTATGGAGAAAAACACTTAAAAAAATTAAAAAAACAAAACCCTCAAAAAAACTTGAAGTATGATTGAAACATCAAATTAAAATGTTTAACTGTTTCATATATTAAATGACATTTATATCTACACAATTTCCATTATGGCCTTACTTCACTTCCCCTACCTCCCTCAAAACTCAGTCATACTCACACTCACACTCATGCTCAGCTATGTATGTATTATATCTATCTATGTGCAATTTATCTAATAAGTAACTCTTACTCGGCTTGTACTGTTGAACTCTTGAGGAAGTCATCAGAGAGACTCTCTGTAGACTTCTTCCACAGCAATACAACAGCACTGGTCTTGCAAGGGTCACTCACTCTCTCTCTCTCTCTCTCTCTCTCTCTCTACGTGATGTATTGAGTAGCTTACTCTAATCATGCTTCTCTTCATTTCCAACAGAATCTAATTACAGCTATCAATTATGTGTGTGCACTCACACACACACACACACACACACACACACACACACACACACACACACACACACACACACACTAATATCGAACAGTGACAATGAGTGTTCAACACCACAGTGGTGGATAAACATTCTTTATTTTTTGGGATATCAAGGCTACCAATTGTTTCATGTAACAACGTTCCCATGTGGCAGGCTTGATAATTGTTGAGATTTCACTCTACATGAAACCATTGGTAGCCTTGTTAACCCACAAATAAAGCGTGTGTGTTTTGGAACAAAAATGAAACAAGCAGATATTTCTATACGTGTCTCTATAGCATGTTTATTTAAAATATGAGTACAGTTGTATGTATAACTTAAAAGGTATCCTTATGTACAATTGTATTTTCACAAGATTCCATTTTTTCAGGTTATACTCTGCTGAATATTTCCTAAGTAAAACACTGGCAAATATTTCAGCGACTTATAAATAATTTCATGAGGGAAGCAAAGTTTTATCGTAAAACTTAGCAAACAAAAGGAATTCAGTGTATTCTACATGGGCTGGAGATATTTAAGTGACCTGTATGTATGTATATATATATATATATATATATATATATATATATATATATA